>NC_092097.1:61066922-61282801 GCF_045679555.1 Salvelinus alpinus
AGCCTATATACAGAACTCTGGCTAGATTCTAGAACCCCTGTTTCCCAGGTCTAGCCTGTATACAGAACTCTGGCTAGATTCTAGAACCCCTGTTCCCCAGGTCTAGCCTATATACAGAACTCTGGCTAGATTCTAGAACCCCTGTTTCCCAGGTCTAGCCTGTATACAGAACTCTGGCTAGATTCTAGAACCCCTGTTCCCCAGGTCTAGCCTATATACAGAACTCTGGCTAGATTCTAGTTCCCCAGGTCTAGCCTGTATACAGGACTCTGGCTAGATTCTAGTTCCCCAGGTCTAGCCTGTATACAGAACTCTGGCTAGATTCTAGAACCCCTGTTCCCCAGGTCTAGCCTGTATACAGAACTCTGGCTAGATTCTAGAACCCCTGTTTCCCAGTTCTAGCCTGTATACAGAACTTTGGCTAGATTCTAGAACCCCTGTTCCCCAGGTCTAGCCTATATACAGAACTCTGGCTAGATTCTAGTTCCCCAGGTCTAGCCTGTATACAGAACTCTGGCTAGATTCTAGAACCCCTGTTCCCCAGGTCTAGCCTGTATACAGAACTCTGGCTAGATTCTAGAACCCCTGTTCCCCAGGTCTAGCCTGTATACAGAACTCTGGCTAGATTCTAGAACCCCTGTTCCCCAGGTCTAGCCTGTATACAGGACTCTGGCTAGATTCTAGAACTCTGTCTGACATAATTGGGTGTACATAGTTTGTCTTGTTAGTTTCCACTGAGCGGTCAGCGGCCTCCCCCTCATGTCTCACCACCTACTGTACTTACTCCCCCCTCACCCTCTCAGGGGGGCGGTGACCTGGCTCGACTCTGGCTGTTAGCTAGCTGCTGGGTCAGGGCTGAGGGGATGGAAAGGTGTGATTAGGAAAAGATGAAAGTGGAGAGAAGGGGAACAGAAATCCCCAGCATTAGGATTAAAGGCGTTGTTCAGTTCGGCTGGCGCCTCGACAAACTTGGCTAGCTGAACCGAACCAGTGTGCTCGCATACCCTCTTAAAAGACCTTCGCTTAAAGTGGCAATGGAACCGTTTGTCCATTAATTAAGAACTCAAGATATCTGTTTTTGCAGCAGAGATCTAAGTGGTACATCCATCTAACTAAGCTGTTTGATGCAGTATTTCTCAATGGGGGGGGGGGGATTGTTCAGAAACGAGTCGTCTCTAGTTGAATGACAAGACTGTATTGAAGAATCCCTACTGTTGACTAATCACCGACGAAGGGGTGTAGACTTTGGCTTGTCTCCAGAAATGTGTGCCTTAACAGCCAAAGTCTCACCGAAGTCCAAAACATCACAAAATGTTGTCAGAATATATGCACAGACTCTTTCAGCTGGGAAGCATGTGGACGCCTTAAGCCTCAAGCCAGGACATAGTGGACAGGAGCTGGCAGCCTTGTTCAGCCCCTCTCCTCTCTCTTCCTCCTACAGCCTAGCTCATAAAACCCAAAATTCCATCTCCCTGATGCAGCTTTTCCACGCCAAACTGACCTCACAGTACAACACAGCACAGCGCCATGACCCTAAACCCTCTCTCTTTACAGACCCACAAGTGGATTTTCCAAAACAAAGGATTTGTAGTCGTTTTTTATTCAAATGGGTAACTGAAACAGAGGCGATTGTTGATTTGGAGAGTGAGCATCTATTTACTGTTTGTCTAGAAACCCCCTCCGACTTCAAGCCTTCTCAGTCTTTGGTGATGTTTTAGTATGTCTGAATGCAGCTCCCTTCACCTCAACTGTTTGAGGCTATTCCATGGCCAGGTGTTATTTTCTCATTAGTTAATTTACAAGTAAGCAGATAAAAGGTCTAGAGTGTATTTCAAGTGTGGTATTTGCATTCTGTTGCTGTTAACCCTCAATATGAAGTCCAAAGAGCTATCACTGCCAGTGAAGCAAGTCCATCCATTAGGCTGAAAAATCAAAACGAGCCCGTCAGATGGCAAACTTAACTTGAGGTGTGGCCAAATCAACTATTTGGTACATTCTTAAAAGGAACACACTGAGCTCAGGAACGCCGAAAGGCCCGGGAAGACCACGGAAAACAACTGTGGTTGATGACAGAATAATTATTTCCTTGGTGAAGAAAAAACCCTTTTCACAACAATGTCCCAGATCAAGATCACCCTCCAGGAGGTAGGATTATCTGTGTCAGTCAACATTGAAGAGAAGACTTCACCAGAGTAAATACAGACTGTTTACCACAAGATGTAAACCTCAAACAGGACAACCCAGATTAGTTTCCCAAACAAAGTCTATAAAAAGGCCTGTATAGTTCTGGAACAACATCCTATGGACAGATGAGACAAAGATGAACTGGTACCAGAATGATGAGAAAGTGTGTGAAGGGAAGTAACTGCTCATGATCTGAAGCAATACCACCTCATCTGTGAAGCATGGTGGAGGTGGTGTTATGGCGTGTATGGCTGCCAACGGAACTGGTTCTCTTGTATTTATTAATGTGACTGCTGACAAATTATGCTGATTAATTATGAAGTGTTTAGGGCTACTATTTGCTCAGTTACAACCAAATGCTTCAAAACTCAATTGGACGGCGCTTCACAGTGCGGATGGTCAATGACCCGAAGCAGACTGCGAAAGCAACCCAATTTATTTATTTTTTTGAAGCCAAAGATGTGGAATGTTCTGCAATGGCAAAGCCAATCACTTGACCGGAATCCAATTGAGCATGCATATCACTTTCTGAAGGCGAAACGCCCCAAGAACAAGCAGGAAGTGAAGACAGCTGCAGTAAAGGCCTGGCAGAGCATCACCAGGGAAGAACCCCAGCATTTGGTTCCAGACTTCAGGCAGTCATTGACAGCAAAAGATTTGCAGCCAAGTATTAAAACACACAATTTAATTTATGATATTTGTCCAATATACTTTTTAGCCCCTAAAATTGAGGAGACCACATATAAAAGTGGTGTAATTCCTACACCGTTCACACGATTTGGATGTAAATACCCTCAAATTAAAGCTGAATGTCTGCGTTGTGGTGGCGTACAGAGCCAAAATGGTTCATGTCCAAATATTAATGGACCTGACTGTAAATAGTAAAGTATTGATACTTTTACTAAAGTAAAAGGCTTTAGCACAGAGGACTTATTCACTATGATGACACTACTGGGAATACATGAATGAATAAAGAAATTAGTTTCAGGGCTGAAGTGATTCTTGTATTAAGTCTCCTGTCTTCTGTGTTTCAGCGTCAATGCCAGGGGCGTGTCGTGCCACAGGACGTGGCCTCCAGCCCAGAGGGGTCAGAGTGAAACAGGTGGCTGACTTCAGAGTGGACACCAGGAACGCAGGAAGTGGGGATCTAAAGGTCACAGTTAAAGGACCCAGTGAGTTAACAGTTAATACGTGGCTATTTTATTTTTAATTTAGACATTTATTGACCCCTTGAGGTCAGAAGACCCACTCGGTTTTCTAAATCTCCCTCCAACGATCCCTCTTCATCCCTCCCTTCTACCTCTCCCCCTTCCATACCTCCTTCCCTTCTACCTTTCCCCCTTCCATACCTCCTTCCCTTTTACCTCTCCCCTCCTTCCCTACCTCCCTCCTACTCCACTCTGTAGTAAAAGCTAGCTCCTGCTGATGTCTTTGTAGCAGTGGTCTCCAACCTTTTCTAGCATATATTTTGTAGTGGACTGGGTGTATTGATACACTGTCAAGTGTTATAATTCCACCATGCTGCTTTTTTCCAATAGGTTCTCTTTGTGAGGCATTGGTCTTCGTGTTTTGAATCTGTCTGAAATTCCCTGCTCGACTAAGGGACCTTACAATTATCTATGTGTGGGGTACAGAGATTTGTAAAAGCGACCTTGGTGTTAAAATATGACTTCCCTGTTGACAAAGGTTAATAATTATCCTCTCCTCTTGTCTTCTCCTCTCGTCTTCTCTTCTCCTCTTGTCCTCTTCTCTCCATGTAGAAGGTATGGAGGAACCAGTGAAACAGAAGGAGTCTGGTGATGGGGTGTTTAACTACGACTATTACCCTCACACCCCTGGGAAGTACACGGTCACCATCACCTGGGGAGGACAGCACATCCCCAAGAGGTGAGATGACTGATCCAGGAGCCCTCTACATACTGAAAGTCAAAGCTTCACTTTCCCATTCTCTGCTTTGGGTTTGTTCATCAAAAAACAGAAGCTCCATGTTAGACTGTCACCTGACACGTTCGGGTGAAGTCTTGTTGGTTCCTTTGGGTCACGTATGACAACTAGAGCTGTGCATGTGGTGGGAGGGGCCTGGCCTATCCATGGCTGATTGTTCGGTCTCTACATGTTAGTATGAACTCACTGTGGTGGTAGCTAGGGACTTAGGAGGTGGGGTAGAACGTGGTAGCTAGGGACTTGAGGTGGTGTGGTTACCTCTGGGGGGGCCGGTGTGGTTACCTCTGGGGGGGCCGGTGTGGTTACCTCTGGGGGGGCCGGTGTGGTTACCTCTGGGGGCGGCCGGTGTGGTTACCTCTGGGGGGGCCGGTGTGGTTACCTCTGGGGGGGCCGGTGTGGTTACCTCTGGGGGGGCCGGTGTGGTTACCTCTGGGGGGGCCGGTGTGGTTACCTCTGGGGGGGCCGGTGTGGTTACCTCTGGGGGGGCCGGTGTGGTTACCTCTGGGGGGGCCGGTGTGGTTACCTCTGGGGGGCCGGTGTGGTTACCTCTGGGGGGCCGGTGGGTGCTGGAAGACAGACATCCAGTGTCATTGTGGTGTGTGTTAGCTACCGTAGCGCCAAACATAGCACTGTCTAACATTTTGTATGTCTCCTCACATTTCCCATCACCAGGATCTAGGCTATGTACCCTGAGAAAGAGACTGTTGGTTCCAGACAGATTAATTTAACAAGCAACCCTGGAAATTACGCTTTTAGTGTGTGAGAGCTAGTTTCAGCCTGAGGAAATGTAATCATTTTTATGCCACACTGACGACGGAAACCTGTGAAATTCTCTAACTGAAAATAATTAACGGTCACAGTTCGCTGTGAGGGGAGTTAGTCTCCAACATTTTATTAAGCATTTTCCATATCTTCATCAGGGTTTACTACAATGAGGATTGGATTACAGGTCGTAACGCGCTCTTAGAGGGCTCTGGTAATGCTAATACACAGCTTGGATAGACTGTTTAGGAAAGGGCTCTGGTCTGTTAGTGCTAGACATGGTCTCCTGGAATTACCCCCATGCTGTTACCATGGTGTTACTAAGCATTGAACAGGCTCCCAGCTGACCTTGTGTGCCAGTGCTCTCAGGACCAGGTTGAAATGCCTCTCTCAATGGGAAGATTCACCCATTTTGAATGTGATATTGTTTTTGGGCATCTGAGTAATGTTCTGTCGATTTTCCCAGAGTCCTTTAATGTTTTCATGTGTATACGAGCTCTTGATCAGAAACCCGGGGCAAAAATACAGCCGGTATGATGCAAAACTGTTTTCTGTATTTTTGATAATTCTAAAACTTGATAGCTGACTTGCAAAACATTTTGGGACTAAATCAACAGTGGACTAATGAAACAAATACAATGAGTTTGAGTGAAATGTTTCTTTTTAAAAAGGCCCTAACCACAAGCCCTTTAAAGCCATGTTGTGGAGGGGTCTGCTTGGCTACAGTACTACCGTGCCTGAGACGGATTAGCTGGGATTACCTCCCAGACTGGGATTACCTCCCAGACTGGGTAGTCTGTTACCACGGTCTGTCTCCGCATTGAACAGGCTCTGTTGACATGCTACAGAGCCCTCAGCTCCCAGCATTACTCACCTTAATGGCTGTCTGCCTCTCCCACTAACTACAGACCCATTTTTCAAGGGCATGTTCTGAAAACAATCACGTCTTGTTCCTGTGCAGAAAGACACCACTGTACTCGGTAGCGCTGGCAAGGCAAAAGGAACATAAAGCACATGGAAAGGAGATACTACAGGCATGATTATGGGTTTCAAGAATCCCTCTGTGGAACCAAGTCTTTGGAACATATGTCTTACTATTGTGTCTCTGTCCCAGTCCGTTTGAGGTGGGGGTTGGTCCGGAGGCGGGCCACCAGAAGATCAGGGCCTGGGGGCCAGGTCTGGAGGGAGGCATGGTGGGTAAATCCGCTGACTTTGTGGCGGAATCCATCGGCACTGACGTGGGCGTTCTAGGTAAGGACTGTTGAAGATACTGTTTTTTGAATTAAAGCTGTCTATTTGTGCTTTTGGTCTGTAGGCCTACTGCTAATGCGTTGACATTGTTCTTCAGTTTAAATCAACCAGATGTTGTATATCTGTTGATGCAGCTTCAAAAACATATCTTTAACAAAGCTTTCAGTGAGGCAGTGTTCAGACCAACATGGTGTTTACATTCCCTACATCACTCATCTGTATATACTCTACTCTATACCATCTACTGCATCTTGCCATCTTTATGTTTACAAACCCTACATCACTCTCATCTGTATATACTCTACTCTATACCATCTACTGCATCTTGCCATCTTTATGTTTACAAACCCTACATCACTCATCTGTATATACTGTACTCTATACCATCTACTGCATCGTTATGTAATACATGTATCACTAGCCACTTTAAACTATGCCACTTTATGTTTACATACCCTACACTACTCATCTCATATGTATATACCGTACTCTATTCCATCTACTGCATCTTGCCTATGCCGCACGGCCATCGCTCATCCATATATTTATATGTACATATTCTTATTCATTCCTTTACACTTGCTTGTATAAGGTAGTTGTTGTGAAATTGTTAGATTACTTGTTAGATATTACTGCACGGTCGGAACTAGAAGCACAAGCATTTAGCATTAACGTCTGCTAACCATGTATATGTCACCAATAAAAATTGATTTGGTCTTTGTTATAGAGCTAATAGCCATTCTACACCTCCCTCTAACAGGCTTTGCCATCGAGGGCCCGTCCCAGGCCAAAATAGAGTGTGAGGACCAGAACGATGGTTCATGTGATGTGAAGTACTGGCCGTCGGAGGCAGGGGAGTACGCTGTCCACGTGATGTGTGACGACGACGATATAGAGGACAGTCCCTTCATGGCCTACATCGTCCCTGACAACCAGGACAGCAACCCCAGCTTGGTGAGTGACGTCACTCTTCCTGTCTCCGTAATGAGACCAGTGGAGGCATTATAGAGGACCTAGTACAGAGCCCTGGGGGTCACCATTAATGATACATTATAGAGGATCTAGTACAGAGCCCTGGGGGACACCAGTAATGATACATTATAGAGGACCTAGTACAGAGCCCTGGGGGACACCAGTAATGATACATTATAGAGGACCTAGTACAGAGCCCCTCTGGGACACCAGTAGTGAGACCTGGGGGACACCAGTAGTGTTACTGTTAGTATCTGCTGCTACAGTAGCATATCTGTAACGGTGTGGTATTGTGATTGTTTCAGGTGAAGGCCTACGGTCCAGGCCTGGAGAAGAGTGGCTGTGTCATCAACAAACCGGCAGAATTCACCGTCAACACTAAGGATGCTGGGACAGGCCCCCTGAAGATCTCTGCCCAGGTAAGACAACCCTACACACGTACGTGTTTCACACACACACACGGACTAGTGGCTACTACGTTGTCTCTAACCCACAGAGTGCCGAAGGCGGTCCCCTCGACGTTAAGGTGAAGAAGACTGGAGACGGTGTCTATGCCTGTTCCTACACGCCCGTTGCCGCGGTCAAACACACGGTCGCCATCACCTGGGCAGGAGTCAGTGTACCCAACAGTCCCTTCAGGGTAAGACCACCACAGGACAATGTTCCTGACCAAAACATAACCGCTCTGGAGGATAATAATAACCTTAGACTAACACTAAAACAACCGCTGTCTGCTGTCGCAAAGGGGAGGGATGACTGTTACATACCCACAACCACTCAGGAGAATACTACTTACCGTAAACGTACCATAACCACTAGGGACTGTAATCTAACTGACCATTTTGGAGAGTCCTGAAGCTAATCTATCCAATGTCACTCAGGAGAATACGAAAGATTAACCTAAGAAGCCTCTCATTCTGATAACCACACACACTGAGGAATACTGTACATTTTTGGGTCAGTAACACCACAGATGTATAGCTTCTGAGTAATGTTGTTGAAGATATTGTTGAAGAACTAAGGATGCTACAAATAGCGAGGCCTAATAGTGTTTTGAGCAGTGATTTTACTGAGGTTGTTCGTGGCTTTTGTAACAATTTTGAAATAAAGAAATGACCAAATCAGACTTCTGGTAGAACCAAAACTGTCATTTTTATATTGCCTTAACGCCAGTTGACCCCCCCCCCCCCCCCCCGTGCGCAACGCACATAGCCTAACTGAAATCAGGACACTGACTTCAGGTCGATGATACAATCGTATAAAAACTATTTTCGGACGGTGTGACATTCCATTGTTTTGTTGTAGTTTACAGGCTGTAAGCTAAACCTGTTCCTGGTTCCTACAGTTATTGTCCTAAACATTGTTCCTGTCAATTCTCTTAAAGTTTTGTGCGCTCCAACCTGGGTGGGTGTCCTTTCAGACGGGTTCGGGATAAAGCAGAAGGTGGATTTCCATTGGACCTTGTGTAAAATTGAACAAAGAACTGTTCTTCTTGTGCAGGTGAAGGTTGGGAAGGGCAGCCATCCTCACAAGGTGAAGGTTTTCGGTCCAGGAATAGAGAGGACGGGACTGAAGGCCAATGAACCCACACACTTCACTGTGGACTGCACAGAGGCTGGGGAAGGTAACACACTTCACTGCACACGTGCCAACTTGACACAACTGTGGGAAGCTTTGGCGTCAACATGGGCCAACATCCCTGTGAAACGCTTTCAACACTTTGTAGATTCCACGCCCCAATGAATTGAGGCTGTTCTGAGGGCAAAAGGGGGGTGTAACTCAATATTAGGAAGGTGTTCTTAATGTTTTGTCCACAGTGTATGTGTCTCTTCCAGGGGACACTCAGTGTCTATATATATATGGTGTGTGTTTTCCAGGGGACGTGAGTGTGGGTATCAAGTGTGATGCCAATATAATCAGTGATAAAGAGGAGGACGTGGACTTTGATATCATCCCAAATGCCAACGACACCATCACGGTGAAATACATCCCTCCTGGAGCAGGACGTCTCACCATTAAGGTCCTGTTCACTGACCAGGTAGGTGACTGATGGACACACACATAGCAGTTTATTAGGCATAGTTCCCATTGGTTTTTTAGGGCAAAGCAGCACTCTTAGGACCCAGATTGAGCTTAATCTGGGTCCTAAAGGCTTAATCTGGGTCCTAAAGGCTTAATCTGGGTCCTAAAGGCTTAATCTGGGTCCTAAAGGCTTAATCTGGGTCCTAAAGGCTTAATCTGGGTCCTAAAGGCTTAATCTGGGTCCTAAAGGCTTAATCTGGGTCCTAAAGGCTTAATCTGGGTCCTAAAGGCTTAATCTGGGTCCTAAAGGCTTAATCTGGGTCCTAAAGGCTTAATCTGGGTCCTAAAGGCTTAATCTGGGTCCTAAAGGCTTAATCTGGGTCCTAAAGGCTTAATCTGGGTCCTAAAGGCTTAATCTGGGTCCTAAAGGCTTAATCTGGGTCCTAAAGGCTTAATCTGGGTCCTAAAGGCTTAATCTGGGTCCTAAAGGCTTAATCTGGTTACAGAACCAGCCCTTAATAATGTGGAACATAATAGCCCGTTCACTTGTCTTAGGGTTTTAATGGTAAGTTTTGTTTTGAATTGTGTTGTGTTTTACGCATGTAAGATATGTGTAAGTTAATGTTCCATCCTGTGCAAAAGGTTTTGTTAAAGGTTTTTCTGTTTTGTAGGAGATTCCCATCAGCCCGTTCAGGGTCAAAGTGGAACCTTCCCATGATGCCTCCAAGGTCAAGGCCGAGGGTCCTGGAGTGGCTCGTTCAGGAGTGGAGTGTGGCAAACCGACCCATTTCACAGTGCACACTAAAGGAGCAGGCAAGGCCCCCGTGGACGTCCAGTTCACTGGTACCGGCAAGGGAGACGCCGTCAAAGACTTTGACATCATCGACAACTACGACTACTCGCATACCGTCAAGTATACTCCAATACAACAGGTAACTGACTACTCACATACCAAGTATACTGCAATACAACGGGTAACTGACTACTCACACACCAAGTATACTGCAATACAACAGGTAACTGACTACTCACACACCAAGTATACTGCAATACAACAGGTAACTGACTACTCACACGCCAAGTATACTGCAATACAACAGGTAACTGACTACTCACACGCCAAGTATACTCCAATACAACGGGTAACTGCCTACTCACACACCAAGTATACTGCAATACAACAGGTAACTGACTACTCACACACCAAGTATACTGCAATACAACAGGTAACTGACTACTCACACACCAAGTATACTGCAATACAACAGGTAACTGACTACTCACACACCAAGTATACTCCAATACAACGGGTAACTGACTACTCACACACCAAGTATACTGTAATACAACAGGAAACTGACTACTCACATACCGCCAAGTATACTGCAATACAACAGGTAACTGACTACTCACACACCAAGTATACTGCAATACAACAGGTAACTGACTACTCACACGCCAAGTATACTGCAATACAACAGGTAACTGACTACTCACACGCCAAGTATACTGCAATACAACAGGTAACTGACTACTCGCATACCGCCAAGTATACTCCAATACAACAGGTAACTGACTACTCGCATACCGCCAAGTATACTCCAATACAACGGGTAACTGACTACTCACACACCAAGTATACTCCAATACAACGGGTAACTGACTACTCACACGCCAAGTATACTGCAATACAACAGGTAACTGACTACTCACACGCCAAGTATACTGCAATACAACAGGTAACTGACTACTCACACGCCAAGTATACTGCAATACAACAGGTAACTGACTACTCACACGCCAAGTATACTGCAATACAACAGGTAACTGACTACTCACACACCAAGTATACTGCAATACAACAGGTAACTGACTACTCACACACCAAGTATACTGCAATACAACAGGTAACTGACTACTCACATACTGTCAAGTATACTGCAATACAACGGGTAACTGACTACTCACACGCCAAGTATGCTACAATACAACGGGTAACTGACTAGTCACACGCCAAGTATGCTCCAATACAACGGGTAACTGACTACTCACACGCCAAGTATACTGCAATACAACAGGTAACTGACTACTCACACGCCAAGTATACTGCAATACAACAGGTAACTGACTACTCACACGCCAAGTATACTGCAATACAACAGGTAACTGACTACTCACACGCCAAGTATACTGCAATACAACAGGTAACTGACTACTCACACGCCAAGTATACTGTAATACAACAGGTAACTGACTACTCACATACTGTCAAGTATACTGTAATACAACAGGTAACTGACTACTCACATACTGTCAAGTATACTGCAATACAACAGGTAACTGACTACTCACATACTGTCAAGTATGCTCCAACAACAGTTGAGTCAAGGCACCAGACATGGGTTCAAATAGTATTTAACATCTTTCGTTATGTTGAGTTTGCTCTAGCCTGTCTGGATTGAGTGGTCTGTTGGTCAGATAAGCCAGGCAAGCGCAATCGAGCACAGCTAAAGTATTTTAAACTATTTCAAATAGTATTTGAAACATCTCTCTGTCAACGTTATTGTGTATGTTAAAATGGCCATCCCTTAAATAAGGGCTGTTTTTTGTGTAGACTTACCCTGACGTGATGTTTTGATAACCATGTAAATCTTTAAAGGACAATGTGACTTATCAATATGTTCGTCCATATTTACTCTTCCGATTCAAAAATGCTAATTAGCATCAAAGTAGACATCGTGCAAAACTACAAATCCCTGTAAGCTCCTGCACGTCATCTCTAGCTGTAACCTTTGCTAAACAAGTATTGTGTCCATGTTAAACTTGCACAAGACAGTTCACAGAATTGTCCATTCAAAGATGATAGCAAATCACCAAGATATTTATAGTCCTTTATAATAACCACATTTGCATTAAATTTGCGTTTCATTTTTGGCGTGTAAATACAGGCGACTGTATAGATAAGTCACCTTGTCCTATAAAGATTTACATGGTTATCAAAACGTCACTCCAGGGTAAGTCAACATGAAACACAGCCCTTATTGGAAGTGTTTCTGAAATCCCCCTATGGGGAAAAATGAAGGGTGGAAATTATTGGAACCATTTCCATGTTTGACTGCTTGGTTTTATGGGTATTATGACTCATACTCCAATCAAATCACATTTTATTGGTCACATACACATGGTTAGCAGATGTTAATCCGAGTAGCTAATGCTTCTAGTTCCGACAGTGCAGTAATGGCTAACAAGTAATCTCACAATTCCACAACAACTACCTAATGGATTAAGGAATGGCATAAGAATATATAAATATATGGATGAACAATGACAGAGCGCTACTGTGGTACTCTGTAGTATCCTGTCAAGGGACAGGTCCTCTATTTACCAGACATTCTTCATCTGTGATCACTAGTATAGGTAAAGGCTCAATTAACGTGTTGTGTCTCCCTCTCTCTCTGTGTCTCTCTCTCTGTCTCTCTCTCTCTGTGTCTCTCTCTCTCTCTCTCTCTCTGTCTGTCTGTCTGTCTGTCGCTCCCTCTGTGTCTCTGTCTCTGTCTCTAGGGAGAGATGGTAATCATCATAACGTTTGGAGGAGATGTCATCCCCAAGAGTCCCTTTACTGTGGGAGTGGCTGCTCCTCTGGATGTCACCAAGGTCCAGGTCAACAACCTGGATGGCAGTAAGTAGTGTTAACCTCTGACTAGCGTACGCTAGCTTCCTCCTCTATCAGCTGTTGTTAATTAAGCAGCCTCTATGGTGCTACGACGGTTTGCCATTTCAGGAGAAGTCCTTGTCATTAAAACCCCTTCCACTAGTGGAGGTGGAGAAGTGTTACCCATGTGCCTTTGTGGGATTGTCTTGGTGCTTTAGAAAGGCTATGTGCTGAAACGTTAAACTATGTCTCCTCTTGTTTGTTCAGGAGTGGAGGTGGGGCAGGACCAGGAGTTTGTGGTGGGCACCAAGGGAGCGGGAGGCCAGGGTAAACTGGAGGTCAAGATCAGCAGCCCTAGTGGTAAGCATGTCCCCTGTGTGCTGGAGGCTCAGCCCGGGAAGAAACCCGAGAACAGCACGGTGAAGTACATCCCCAAGGAGGAGGGTCTCTACGCTGTGGAGGTGACCTACGATGGACACCCAATCCCAGGCAGTCCCTTCCCTGTGGAGGCCACACTGCCTCCAGACCCCAGCAAGGTACAGCCATACACTGATGTACAATGTACATGACTTTGTAGTTGTCATACGTCTCAATGTAATTACCTTGTAGTTTCGTGATAGATTATTTCATGATTGATTTGTTTGTTGTAATGTATTATGAATCGCCATTAGTTACTGCCAAGGCAGCAAGCTACTCTTCCTGGGGTCCATCAAAAATTAAGGCAGTTATATACAATTTCTAAACATTAAAATTAATTTTACAAAAGATTTCACAATGCATTGTATGTCCTCCGGCCACTACACAACACACAATCTCTATTTGTGTGTGTGTCTTCAGTCCCTGCTGTTCCATAAGGTGTATTTTTCAAATCTGATTCTCCTGCTGCATCAGTTACCTGATGTGGAATAGAGTGCCATGTAGTCATGGCTCTATGTAGTACTGTGCTCCTCCCATAGTCTGTTCTGGACTTGGGGACTGTGAAGAGACCTCTGGTGGCATGTCTTGTGGGGTATGCATGGGTGTCTGAGCTGTGTGCCAGTAGTTTAAACAGACAGCTCGGTGCATTCAACATGTCAATACTTATAACAAAAACACAAGTAGTGATGAAGTGCTTGCTGACGGGTGTTTTTTTTCTGTCACTCCCTCCAGGTGAAAGCGTTTGGTCCAGGTCTGAAGGGAGGGCTGGTGGGTAATCCTGCCGAGTTCACCATCGACACTAAAGGTGCAGGGACCGGTGGCCTGGGCCTGACTGTGGAGGGGCCCACCGAAGCCAAGATCGAGTGCTCTGATAACGGGGACGGGACATGTAGCGTGTCGTACCTTCCCACGGAGCCAGGAGAGTACCTGGTGAACATCCTGTTTGAAGAGACACATATCCCAGGATCCCCCTTCCATGCTGACGTCAACTACCCCTTTGACCCCACCAAGGTAGGGATATATGCGCACGCTTTCTCACACGGGTTAACTGTAGCTCGGATGATGGAGCATGGTGCTTGCAATGCCAGGGTAGTGAGTTCAAATCCCGGGACCACCCATACTTAGTCATGTGTGCACAATTTAAGTTACTTTGGATTAAAAGCATCTGTTTAATAGCACATTATAATATATACAGCGCCTTTGGGAAGTATTCAGACCCCTGTAAAAAAAGTAATTAAATTTTTTTACATTATACCTTTATTCTAAAATTGATTAAATCGTTTTTTTCATCATCAATTTACTCACAATACCCCAAAATGACAAAGCAAAGAAAGGGGTTTTAGACATTTTTGCACATCGATTAAATAAACAAACAAGAAATATGACATTTACATAATTATGCAGACCCTTTACTCAGTACTTTGTTGAAGCACCTTTGGCAGCGATTACAGCCTCAAGTCTTCTTGGGTACGATGCTACAAGCTTGGCACACCTGTATTTGGAGAGTTTCTCCTATTCTTCTCTGCAGATCCTCTCAAGCTCTGTCAGGTTGGATGGGGAGCGTCGCTGCACAGCTATTTTCAGGTCTCCAGAGATGTTCGATCAGGTTCAAGTCCGGGCTCTGGCTGGGCCACTCGAGGACATTCAGAGACTTGTCCTGAACCCACTCCTGCTTTGTCTTGGCTGTGTGCTTAAAGTCATTGTTCTATTGGAAGGTGAACCTTCACCCTAGACTGTAGCAGGTTTTCATGAAGGATCTTTCTGTACTTTGCTCTGTTCATCTTTCCCTCGATCTTGACTAGTCTCCCAGTCCCTGCTGTTGAAAAACATCCCCACAGCATGATGCTGCCGCCACCATGCTTCACCATAGGGATGGTGCCAGGTTTCCTCGACGTGAAGCTTGGCATTCAGGCCAAGGAGTTCAGTCTTGGTTTAATCAGACCAGACACAATCCTGTCTCGGAGCGCTACGGACAATTCATTCAAACTAATGGCTTGGTTTCTGCTCTGACATGTACTGTCAACTGTAGGACCTTTATATAGACAGGTGTGGGCCTTTCCAAATCATGTCCAATCAATTTAATTGACCACAGGTGGACTCCAAGTTGTGGAAACATCTCTCTGATCCGTGGAAACAGGATGCACCCGAGTTCAATTTTAAGTGTCATTGCAAAGGGTCTGAATAATTAGGTATTTCTGTTTCATTTTTAATAAATGTGCAAAAATGTCTTGCCCCATAATGACAAAGTGAAAACAGGTTATCATGTGTAGATTGATTTGGGGGGGGAAAGATTTAATCAATTTTAGATTAAGGTTGTAACCCAACAAAATGTGGAAAAAGTCAAGTTGTCTGAATACTTTCCAAATTAAGTGTGTGCACACATCCCTTTTGTTCATTGTCCTTCATGCCGGATTGTAATCACCATCCTGGGACTTATAACACTTTCCTGTTATACTTGTGTTTTTTCATATTTTTTCTTGCTAGTACTGTTACTATTGTACTGATGTTTAGGAAGATTGTGATTTATCATTCATTACAAGTAAAACCAATATGACTACTGATGTTGAATGTACTTATTGTAGCCAAGTCCTTCTGGATGAGGGTGTCTACTAAATACCTCTAAATATCTTTCTGTCAGGTGGTGGCGTCTGGCTCGGGCCTGAAGAGGGCCAAGGTGGGAGAGGCCAGTGTGGTGAACGTGGATTGTTCCAGGGCTGGACCGGGTCAACTCACCCTGGACGCTGCCTCTGACTCTGGCAACAATAAGGCTAAGACGGAGGTGTGTACCATGAGAGAGTGGCGATCTCTGGGGGTCTTAACAAATTGGAAATTAAATATTTATAGAAACATATTGCGGAGGGATCTTTTCTTATGATGGTAGGAACCCTACTTACTCGTTAGAGTTATTAACCTGGCTGTTGACTCGTGACGACATCCTGTTTTCTTACGAGTCCTGCATTTCATTCTCATAGAAAAGCTTGGTTGATGCATCCAACACGCTAACTCGTGTGGTTACAGGTACAAATTCCCTCCGCGCAATAAAGTTTTTAAAATGATTTTATTATTTTGTTCATTCAGGTGATCGACAACAAAGATGGCACCTACACAGTGACCTACGTGCCCCTGACCGCTGGGATGTACACCCTGCTATTGAAGTACGGAGGCAAGGCGACGCCTGGTTTCCCTGCCAAGGTGATGGTCGACCCTGCTGTGGACACGTCCAGAGTCAAGGTGTTTGGCCCCGGAGTGGAGGGACGAGGTAGGCTTTATTTACAGATACTCTGTTGCTCTGAGTTTTCCATTAGACATACTGTTGCTCTATGTTTCTGTAAAGAACTTTGTGACAAGTGTTGACGTACAAAGTGTTTAAAAAAAATAAAAATAAATTTGACTTGAGTGGCACTGAGAAGCAAACTCCTGAAACCCCGTGTTAAAATGCATTGTAGCATGTCTCTTGTCACTCTTTAACCTGGGTATCTGTAGGAGAGGATCAACTTTATTAAACTAACTGAAAGTGACTCATCTTTATTCTGATCGAGCACAACTACTGTTTGTTTTCCGGGTTACAGGGTTATTACCGTGACACCGGGGGAGCCCTTTGTGTAGTGGCTAACTTTTGCTTTGTCAAGAACAGATGGGAGAGTTTCTCGAAGCAACTCGGGCTTCTCAATTACGCGGTTGAACGGTGAAGTCTAAAACCATTACCTCACCTCAGAGCAGTGACAGAGAAGGAACGTCACTGCTGCTGCCTCAATGAAAGGGAACAATTAGAGTTGAAAGGGGCAGTCGGGTTGGAGGCTGGTGAGGGACGGGGAGTTTTACAACCCCCACACAGATGTTGAAGCACTGGGTCAGCTGCGGAGAAGCACCCCTGGATGGAGAGCTTTTTTTATATATATATTTTTTTTAGGAACAAAGTCAACAAAGCTCAACATGACTCTTCATGAGATGTTGAGATCTTCCGAGATGAGTCGACCAAAATTAACAATTTATTTAATTTAATTTTCTCTCTCCAGCGTTGTTCCGGGAAGCGACTACGGAGTTTACGGTCGATGCCAAGTCTCTGACTAAGAAGGGAGGTGACCACATCAAAGCCCAGGTCAGAAATCCCTCCGGAGCCTTGACTGACTGTATCGTCACTGACAAGGCAGACGGGACCTATGGCATTGAGTACACACCCTTCGAAAACGGTAAAATAAATAAACAACAGCTGCCTCTGAGCACTGTTGACGTAAAAACAAAAGGAAAGGGCATTATGAATGGATTTGTGTGGTTGGTTGGTTGTCCAAAAGGTTGACCTCTCTCTGATCTCCTAGGCGTCCATGCTGTGGAGGTGCTGTATGATGAGTCTCCGGTCCCGAAGAGTCCCTTCCAGGTGGGGGTAGAGGAGGGCTGTGATCCCACCAGGGTTCTGGCTAAGGGCCCCGGGCTCCAGGAGGCCATCACAGAGGCCCCCAACAACTTCTCCATCATCACCAGGTAGGTACACACACACGCGTTCATGTCTTAAGACACAGAGAACGAGGTAGTGATGTTCATTCATTCTCTTTTAAAACCTTCTCTCCTGTTTGGTGCTTAATGAACCCAGGTATGACAGCACTGATCAACAGGGGAAACTTGACTTTAGCATTAGTTCAGTAGTTTAGTTCAACCCGCTCTTAAATCACATGTTATTTGTCACATGCTTCGTAAATAACAGGTGTACGCTAACATTGGAATGATCACATACGGCCCCTTTCCAACAATGCATAGATAAAAAAAAAAAAATGAAATAACACGAGGATAAATGCACAACGAGTAACGATAAGATTGCTATATACACAGGTTACCAGTACTGGGTCCATGACAACATGGCTATATACACAGGGTAGCAGTACTGAGTCCATGATAACATGGCTAATATACACAGGGTAGCAGTACTGAGTCCATGATAACATGGCTAATATACACAGGGTAGCAGTACTGAGTCCATGATAACATGGCTATACACAGGGGGGACGGTGCTGAGTCGATCTGCAGGGGTATGAGGTAATTGAGGTATGTTACATACGACTTGGCAACAGCATAGATAAACAGCAACGTATGTGGTAAGTCAATAGAGTCGGTGCATAAAGGGTCAATGTTAGGTATTGGTTAACTATATTAGTAGTCCTATAGCTTGGTGGGTAGAAGCTGTTCAGTGGTTAACTATATTAGTAGTCCTATAGCTTGGTGGGTAGAAGCTGTTCAGTGTAACTATATTAGTAGTCCTATAGCTTGGTGGGTAGAAGCTGTTCAGTGTGTAACTATATTAGTAGTCCTATAGCTTGGTGGGTAGAAGCTGTTCAGTGTGTAACTATATTAGTAGTCCTATAGCTTGGTGGGTAGAAGCTGTTCAGTGGTTAACTATATTAGTAGTCCTATAGCTTGGTGGGTAGAAGCTGTTCAGTGTGTAACTATATTAGTAGTCCTATAGCTTGGTGGGTAGAAGCTGTTCAGTGTGTAACTATATTAGTAGTCCTATAGCTTGGTGGGTAGAAGCTGTTCAGTGTAACTATATTAGTAGTCCTATAGCTTGGTGGGTAGAAGCTGTTCAGTGTGTAACTATATTAGTAGTCCTATAGCTTGGTGGGTAGAAGCTGTTCAGTGTAACTATATTAGTAGTCCTATAGCTTGGTGGGTAGAAGCTGTTCAGTGGTTAACTATATTAGTAGTCCTATAGCTTGGTGGGTAGAAGCTGTTCAGTGTAACTATATTAGTAGTCCTATAGCTTGGTGGGTAGAAGCTGTTCAGTGTGTAACTATATTAGTAGTCCTATAGCTTGGGGGGGTAGAAGCTGTTCAGTGTAACTATATTAGTAGTCCTATAGCTTGGTGGGTAGAAGCTGTTCAGTGTGTAACTATATTAGTAGTCCTATAGCTTGGTGGGTAGAAGCTGTTCAGTGTAACTATATTAGTAGTCCTATAGCTTGGTGGGTAGAAGCTGTTCAGTGTAACTATATTAGTAGTCCTATAGCTTGGTGGGTAGAAGCTGTTCAGTGTGTAACTATATTAGTAGTCCTATAGCTTGGTGGGTAGAAGCTGTTCAGTGTGTAACTATATTAGTAGTCCTATAGCTTGGTGGGTAGAAGCTGTTCAGTGGTTAACTATATTAGTAGTCCTATAGCTTGGTGGGTAGAAGCTGTTCAGTGTAACTATATTAGTAGTCCTATAGCTTGGTGGGTAGAAGCTGTTCAGTGTGTAACTATATTAGTAGTCCTATAGCTTGGTGGGTAGAAGCTGTTCAGTGTGTAACTATATTAGTAGTCCTATAGCTTGGTGGGTAGAAGCTGTTCAGTGGTTAACTATATTAGTAGTCCTATAGCTTGGTGGGTAGAAGCTGTTCAGTGTGTAACTATATTAGTAGTCCTATAGCTTGGTGGATAGAAGATGCATCGGTTCCGCTTGCCTTGCGGTAGCAGAGAGCAGTATAAATTGAGCACAGTATAAATTTTTAGGGCCTTCCTCCCTTCCTCCGACACCGCCTGGTGTAGAGGTCCTGGATGGCAGGAAGCTTGGCCCCAGTGATGTACTGGGCCGTTCGCACGACCCACTGTAGTGCTTTGCGGTCGGACGCCGAGAAGTTGCAATACCAGGCAGTGATGCAACCAGTCAGGATGCTCTCGATGGTGCAGCTGTAGATCCTCAAAGTTCTGAGTGCCCATGCCAGGTCTTTTCAGTCTCCTGAGGGGGAAGAGGCGTTGTTGTGCCCTCTTCACAACTGTGTTGGTGTGTGTGGACCATGATAGCTCCTTAGTGATGTGGATACGGAATAACTTGAGGCTCTTGTCCTGCTCCACAACAGTCCTGTTGATGTGGCCCACCATTTCCTGTAGTCCACGATCATCTCCTTTGTATTTATTACGGATCCCCATTAGTTCCTGCCAAGGCAGCGGCTACTCTTCCTGGGGTTTATTATGGATCCCCATTAGTTTCTGTCAAGGCAGCTGCTCTGGAGTGAGGAATCGTGCTTCCCCATCTGGCAGTCCGTCTGACGAATCTGGGTTTGGTGTATGCCAGGAGAACGCTACCTGCCCAGATGCGTAGTGCCAACTGGTGCAGTTTTTAATGGTTTGGGCCCCTTAGTTCCAGTGAAGGGAAATCTTAATGCTACAACATACAATGGCATTCTAGATTCTGTGCTTTCAACTTTGTCACAACAGTTTGGGGTAAGGCCCCTTTCTTGTTTCAGCATGACAATTCCCCCGTGCAAAAAGCGAGAACCATTTCTGTATGGACATCCAGATAGTGTGGAAGAACTTGACTGGCCTACACAGATCCCTGACCTCAACCCCGCCCATTGAAAACCTTTGAGATTAATCCACTAGATGTTAGTGGAAAGCCTTCCCAGAAGAGTGGAGGCAGTTACAGCAGCGACGGGGGGGGGGACCATCTACATATTCATTCCCATGCTTTTGGAATTAGATGTTTAACGAGCAGGTGTCCACACACTTTTGGTTATGTAACGTAGTTAATCCCAGCGTCTTAATCTTAGTGACGAGCTTTGAGGGCACAATGGTGTTGAACACTGAGTTGTAGTCAATGAACAGCATTCTCACATAGGTGTTCCTTTTGTCCAGGTGGGAAAGGGAAGTGTGGAGTGCAATAGAGATTGCGTCATCTCTGGATCTGTTAGGAAGGTATACGATTTGGGCTGGGTCTAGAGTGTCTGGGATGATGGTGTTGATGTGAGCCATGACCAGCCTTTCAAAGCATTTCATTGCAACAGATGTGAGTGCTACGGGTCTATAGTCATTTAGATGTAGCCATTAGACAGGTTACCTTACCTGTTCTTGGCCACAGGGACTATGGTGGTCTGCTTCGAACATGTAGGTATTAGACTGGGTCAGGGTGAGGTTGAAAATGTCAGTGAAGACACTTGCCAGCTGGTCAGCTCATGCTGTGAGTATGCAGCCTGGTAATCTGTCTGGCCCTGTGGCCTTGTGCATGTTAGCCTGTTAAATGTCTTACTCACTGGTACTTCCCGTTTTTGAGTTTTTGCTTGTAAGCAGGAATCGGGAGGATATAATTATGGTCAGATATGGAGGGTGAAGGTGAGCTTTGTATGCGTCTGTGTGGACTAAAGGTGATTTGAGTTTTTAATTTTTTTTATGTGCCTGTAGTTGCACAAGTGACATGCTGGTAGAAATGAGGTAAAATGTATTTCAGTTTTCCTGCATTAAAATCCCCGGCCAGCGTCTGTTTGTGGTAGTAAATAGACAGTTTCTATTTTTCGTAGCTATCTTGGTAAATAGTGTGGTCTACAGCTTATCATGAGGTATTCTATCTCGGGTGAGCAGCAACTCAAGACTTCCTTAATATTAGAGATCGTTCACCAGCTGTTAAGAGACGCACCCCTTTCTCTGAGCTTCCTTGACGGTGCCGTTCTGTCCTGCCGATTGTATAGAATAGCCAGCTAGTTATATTTACCCTGGACTAGTAGAAACATATTACAGTTCTTCAGGTCACGTTGATAGGATGGTCTAGAATGGAGCTCATCTAGTTTGTTCTATTGGTAAACGTGCAATCACTGGAGAATAGACGGTAGAGGCAGGTTATCCACTCTCCGACGTAGTCTCATCAGGTATCCCGCACGCCGCCCGCTAGCGCTGTTTTCTCCTCCAAGTGTCGAATTTGGGTCTGGTCCGCGATAATCAATATGACTCATTGACGTCCTCATCCACATGGAGGTTAGGGATAGCTGTTGGGATATCCAGAAGCTGTTCTCGGTCGTAGGAAACCACGGTGGAAACATTATGTACAAAAATAACGAGTGGGAAAGAATTCACTAAATAGGAGAATGTAAAATGACCGCCATTCCCTCAGCTCCATTCTATTCGCTGAGATGTCTGCCGTGTTCCATTAATACAGTAGTCTGCTCTAATCCTGTCTGCCGTGTTTTGTTTTTCCCCAGAGGGGCAGGTATCGGAGGCCTGGGCATCACAGTAGAGGGCCCATCCGAGTCTAAGATGTCCTGTAAAGACAATAAGGACGGTAGCTGTAACGTGGAATACATCCCATTTGTCCCAGGCCTGTACGACGTTAACATCACATATGGAGGACAACACATCCCAGGTAACTAGACTATCTACTACAGGGTTTCCCTAACTGTGTCATGGGGGCTCCCCCCTGGGTCAACATTTGGTTGTCCTAGCACTGCACGGCTGACTCAAATAACCAACTCATCAAGCTTTGATTATTTGAATCGGTTGTGTTTGAAGCCATGTGGCAGAGTGATGGGGATGTGAGCAGGTGGGTCTTGGCAGGGTGATATCGTTGTGCGTATGTTTGTTTCGAAATTATTACCATTAAATGTTTATCAGCTGTGTAGTGCTAGGTCAAAACCATAATGTGAACCCGAGGGGGGGGGGGGGGTTGGTAATGCAGGAGGTCCACGAAATTAGATTGAACAAAAAAAGGTGTTGGAGAAATATTTTGTTCAAATGTTTATATAAATATTGCTAACAGAAGAACCGAAAAATGTAATCACATGTCTACAACGTGGGCATAGGCTGTGAAAAAAGTGAGTGCTGCTGGCTTGCCATTTCTCCTGATAAGACAAGATTTTAACATTATTTTTGTAAAAATATAATGGGGTTGCCGGTATTCCTGGGCAGGGGGTTCCCTGGGTTGCCGGTTTTCCGCCAACTATCTGTTGTCCTGTAGAACCAGGGATAGTCCCGTCTGTCCACCAGCCAGTTGGTTCAAGAGACCAGTGAAGGACACACTGTTGGCTATGTTCCATTTGGTGCCCAGAGTTTCACCTTAACGTTGATCTTAGTTTTCTTCTGATAACCTGGTTTAGGAAAAACTCTAAGCCCAGCTGTCTGATAGTGTATCAAACAGTCTCTGCCATTTAACACTCTCTTTGTCCATCAGGCAGTCCATTCAAGGTACCAGTGAAGGACATGGTTGACCCCAGCAAGGTGAAGATCTCAGGACCCGGCGTGAGCTCAGGGGTCCGTGCCAATATCCCACAATCCTTTACTGTGGACTGCAGCAAGGCCGGGGTGGCTCCGCTCTCTGTAGCCGTCACAGCACCTAAAGGTGAGGTTTGATTCAGTGTGTGGTGGCCCCTCTCGCTCTGGCAGTCACAGCACCTAAAGGTGAGGTTTGATTCAGTGTGTGGTGGCCCCTCTCTCTGGCAGTCACAGCACCTAAAGGTGAGGTTTGATTCAGTGTGTGGTGGCCCCTCTCTCTGGCAGTCACAGCACCTAAAGGTGAGGTTTGATTCAGTGTGTGTGTGTGGTGGCCCCTCTCTCTGGCAGTCACAGCACCTAAAGGTGAGGTTTGATTCAGTGTGTGGTGGCCCCTCTCGCTCTGGCAGTCACAGCACCTAAAGGTGAGGTTTGATTCAGTGTGTGGTGGCCCCTCTCTGGCAGTCACAGCACCTAAATGTCAGACTGGATTAGTTTTACTTCTGTTAGTTGTAAGAGACGGCGGGGAACGCGGCGGTGGGGAACTTACCCAAAAAGACTTGTGGCGATTACAGCGACACATTTTGCATGCGGCAGAGAATTGTTCTGCTAATTTCCTGCGATTCTACACCTTTTTCTATCTTATAAAGTGCTGACTCAGGTGTGAATACTTATATTACATTTGGACTTTTATTACATTTATATTTCACCTTTATTTAACCAAGTAGGCCAGTTGAGAACAAGTTCTCATTTACAACTGCGAAAAGTATGTGGACACCTGCTTGTTGAACATCTCATTGCAAAATCATGGACCTTAATATGGAGTTGGTCCCCCCCCTTTGCTGCTATAACAGCCTCCACTCTTCTGGGAAGGCTTTCCACTAGATGTTGGAACATTGCTGGACTTGCTTCCATTCAGCCATAAGAGCATTAGTGAGGTCGGGCACTGATGTTGGGTGATTAGACCTGGCTGGCAGTCGGCGTTCCAATTCATCCCAAAGCTGTTCGATGGGGTTGAGGTCAGGTTTGGTTCTTCCACACCGATACAAATCATTTCTGTATGGACCTCGCTTTGTTCTCGGGGGTATTGTCATTCTGAAACTGGGAAGGGCCTTCCCCAAACTGTTGCCACAAAGTTGGAAGCACAGAATCGTCTAGAATGTCATTGTATAATGTAGTGTTAAGATTTCCTAGGCCATTATTCTTCCGCCACCGAACTTTAGTTGGCACTCATTCATGCAGGTAGCGTTCTCCTGCCATCCGCCAAACCCAGATTTGTCCATCAGACTGCCAGATGGTGAAGTGTGATTCATCACTCCAGAGAACGTGTTTCCACTGCTCCAGAGTCCAATGGCGGTGAGCTTTACACCACTCCAGCCGATGCTTGGGATTGCGCATGGTGATCTTAGGCTTGTGTGCGGCTGCTCGGCCATGGAAACCCATTTCATGAAGCTCCCGACGAACAGTTCTTGTGCTGACGTTGCTTCCAGAGCCAGTTTGGAACTCGGTAGTGAGTGTTGCAACCGAGGACAGACGGTTTATACCCACTACGCTCTTGAGCGCTCGCCGGTCCCGTTCTGTGAGCTTGTGGCCTACTACTTCGTGGCTCAATTTCGTCCCGAACTGACTCGTAGGAAAGGTGGCATCCCATGACGGTGCCACGTTTGGGCCTTTGGATAACCAATGTTCTCCATTTTATGCAACGGGTGTGGCTGAAATAGCCGAATCAACTCATTTGAACGGGTGTCCACATACTTTTGTATTTATAGTGCATGTCTAATTCAATACAACTTTGTTATTGTGTGTAATTCAGTTCAACTTTGTGTTCAATACCAATATTCTCCATTTCCAGTACGACTAAGGTCGGTCCTGTCCTGATGTAAGGTGTGTGTTTTGGTCCTCAGGTGTGGCTGAGCCGGTGGAGGTGACAAACAACGGGGATGGAACACACACTGTAGCCTACACCCCTTCAGTGGAGGGACCCTACTCTGTAGTGGTCAAGTACGCTGACGAGGAGATCACACGCAGGTAACTCACTAATCTTGACTCGGTTACATACAGTACAGGGTGTTTTTGAAATGGTTGTCTGTTAATTCTTTAGCCATAGCTACTGCTTTGTATTACAGCAGATAAACCTATTTTACTGTGTATTGTGATAACACGCCTCCTTAGGTCCCAGAGTTTTCCCTGTGTTCCCTGTGATCTGACTAGGAAAATCATATGGGCAGTTAACATTATAAATAATTTTCCTTTCAGTTTAAACTATCATAAAACTACACGTGAATAATATTCCTCGACTCCTAAGGTTCGAGACCGATTTTAGTTGCCGTACTTCCGAGAACACAAACACTTGCATCTTTCATCGTGTATAGGCAGTTCGGCTAGTGCCACTTTCTATCTATCAGTATAGGCAGGTCTGCCACCAGACAGAACCGTGCACTAGGTCTGACTATCTAGCATATATCAAAAGCTGTGTCTGGCAATTTCTTGGCTTGCAATGTCTAAACTTCAGTTAAGCAGGGACTATCAATGAAAAGACGATGACTTTTTACTGGTAACAGACCGAAGACTGAACACACTGGCATCATTAGCAAAGAGGGAGAGGTGACGGGCAGAAAGAACCGTGTGCATATGGGTAACTGCCAGAATAAAGGAAACACTTGAGTAAATGAAGCTGTTCTTGCCCCTATTTTAAGACACTGTTTTGGGATTTCCGTTATTTTGTCAGTTACACATATGGTACTCTGTATCTCAATGTCTTCGCCAAGTAGCCTGAAGTTTGTTCCTCTGGTTTTATTTAAGTTATCCTCTAGTTAGTTAGGCTAGAACACGGCAAATAATATATTTTGTGATTTAAAAATTGTGACGGGAACAAATAAAATTTTTTCATTTAGGAATTTTTTTATTTACGATATCCCCAGTTTTTTTTTTTTTTTTACGTTCACACCTCAATTCTAGGCCCTACCTGTTACACCCATTCTTGTAGTTTCCTCCAGTTGTTGATATTATTGTGTACTTCCTCGTCCAGCCCCTTCAAGCTGCGAGTGCTGCCTACCCATGATGCCAGTAAAGTGGTGGCTAGTGGACCTGGTCTAACCACGGGAGTGCCAGCCAGCTTTCCAGTGGAGTTCACCATTGACGCCAAGGACGCAGGAGAGGGACAACTATCAGTCCAGATCACAGTAAGTTGACCTGAGGGTTGTCTTGTGGTTCCAGAATCAGGCTGGACTTTGTAGAAACCTGTAACGGCTAGTGTCTAGGCGGTAGTAAGGGTGGCCGTCGGCCGGACGGCGGTGGTCAGGGTGGCCGGACGGCGGTGGTCAGGGTGGCCGGACGGCGGTGGTCAGGGTGGCCGGACGGCGGTGGTCAGGGTGGCCGGACGGCGGTGGTCAGGGTGGCCGGACGGCGGTGGTCAGGGTGGCCGGACGGCCAAACCAACCCTCCCTAACCAAATCCCCTCCCTAGCCAAATCCCCTCCCTAGCCAACCCTCCCTAACCAAATCCCCTCCCTAGCCAACCCTCCCTAGCTAACCCTCCCTAGCCAACCCTCCCTAGCCAACCCTCCCTGTGAAGTGGTACGTTTTCACATAGACTGTAGTTACCTTTTGAGGGACCACTGCATTGGATGACTCCATCCCACCAAGACAACGGCCAATCTGTCCTTGATCTTATTCGGTTAAATAATGTTTTTTACCACGTTCACACTGACAGGGTAGATAGGAGGTAAGAGGGCTGTGAAATTAAGCTATTTTTTGTTCATGTAATGGAGTCTAATGCAGCGGTACCTCCACAGATATTGTATCTGTGGAAACACAACACTTCATCCTACAGCCCTGTTAATACAATCTAGCATGATGGGTAAAGTATATAGAGATAACTTGAGGAGAATAGCAGCTCAAGGATTATTTAGGTAATTACGTTGTAATACATGATTAACTGTATGTTCATTGTTTCTTTGGTATTACTTTTGAAAGAGCCTGGTATGACGCCCTATTCACGTAGTAATCACCCGCTACTTGACCTTTTGGGACTAAAATGTGTTAGAATAAATCTAATTATATAGTAAGTCAATTTGACAAAAAATATCTTTAAGTCACTTTTTTTATTTGAATAATCAGTGGGCTATTTTTAAATTCACTTTCATTTTAGTCACATCAGTAATACCTCATTAACCTAATAAGTATAAATTTACAGTCTTCCATGTCCTCCAACCTACATGTCCTTGTCCTACCAACAGATTGTTCTGCGTGACATCCTATCACATGATTCTTCTCCCCACAGCCAATTGGCAGAAGAACACATTACTCAACAGCAGATTAAACGGCACACCCGATGCCAGGGCTCCAGACAAACATTTTCCTCTGGTTCAACTAACTCTTTTTTTTCAGTTGGTGCCATCAGCTTATGATTTGGTTGCACCAATTTCTTTCTGCGGCGTCACGCAAAACAAAAATAGTCATTTGCTTTAGACGAATACACGAAATCAGTCCAAGAATGACTGATTCAGGATATTGACGTGCTGACCTAATGAATTGTGGGTTGTCAACAGGCTGTTATATTACTGTTAAAAACATGGCTCCAGAACATTCTTTATTTCGTTTTTCAATAGAGATCAATTTGTCTACATCCTGATGTGCTCTATCATAGGCTAATTTATTTTGGGGGCTAATTGACCACATGAGGAAGTTAACTCGAAACACATTAGCTAGATCGCTAACACTAAATATAATACTCACTGCTAGTAGTCATGTAGTAATCTAACAGGAAATGTAATGTCCTCATGAACGTTTTAGCCTGCTACCCTATGCACTTGCCATGGCCAATTGCGTGCTTCATATAATAAGAGATCACAATTATTAACTGGGTGGGTTAAACAAGAGCACGTGTCGGAGTGTAACTTGTACAGACAGGATCACGTGTGGGAGTGTAACTTGTACAGACAGGATCACGTGTGGGAGTGTAACTTGTACAGACAGGATCACGTGTGTCACGTATAATACGTCTGAAACCTTGTTTCTTCAGGACCAAGATGGGAAGCCGAAGAGGGTTGGTATCCAGGACAACCGTGACGGGACATACCTGGTGTCGTACGTCCCTGACAAGGTGGGGCGTTACACCATCGTGATAAAGTACGGAGGAGATGAGATCCCTGCCTCGCCCTACCGGGTCAGAGCCACTTCCTCAGGAGACGCCAGCAAGTGCACAGTCACCGGTGAGTGAGTCGTGATGTGCTTTGGAATATACTATGTCATGGGTGGGTGCTCATCCAATCACGGAGCATCGCAAATTCCAAAGGACATTTTATACATTTTGCTTGTTTTTGGGGGAGAGGAAATGATGTTAACTACGGCCCTCTTTGGGCTTAAAGGTGGAAACACAGTAGTCTGTCTGTAGTCCAAGTGCCAGTGTTAAACCCTGTGGCGGTAATGTGGCGTTACACACTGCTCCTTCCAGACTGATAGGATATACTTCATTCTCCCGGTGGGAAATGTATCGTGGACGTTTTAAAAGAGTGTTGCTGCTGCCACATAAATACATAGAATCAAATCATACAATTAGAAAGGCCTGATGTTCTTCTGGCCTTCTCAGTTACGCTTTCTTATCCAGACTTATCTTTTATCTGTTTATCTTACCAGGTCCCGGTATTGCCCCCATCATCGCGGTCGGGGAGGAGGTGGGCTTTGTGGTGAACGCTAAGGCAGCTGGGAAGGGGAAGGTGACATGTATCGTGGTGACGCCGGATGGGACGGAGGTGGAGGCTGATGTCATCCAGAACGAGGACGGAACATTCGATATCTTCTACACCGCCCCGACCCCCGGGAACTATGTCATATACGTACGCTTTGGAGGGGAGAACATCCCCAAGAGCCCCTTCAAAGTCATGGTGAGATGCAGGGTAGTGGAACGATACTGTTGTGGGGAGATGCAGGGGAACGATACTGTAGTGGGGAGATGCAGGGGAACGATACTGTAGTGGGGAGATGCAGGGGAACGATACTGTAGTGGGGAGATGCAGGGGAACGATACTGTTGTGGGGAGATGCAGGGGAACGATACTGTTGTGGGGAGATGCAGGGGAACGATACTGTTGTGGGGAGATGCAGGGGAACGATACTGTAGTGGAACGATACTGTAGTGGAACGATACTGTAGTGGAACGATGCAGGGTAGTGGAACGATGCAGGGTAGTGGAACGATGCAGGGTAGTGGAACGATGCTGTAGTGGGGAGATGCAGGGTAGTGGAACGATGCTGTTGTGGGGAGATGCTGGGTAGTGGAACGATGCTGTTGTGGGGAGATGCTGGGTAGTGGAACGATGCTGTTGTGGGGAGATGCAGGGGAACGATGCTGTTGTGGGGAGATGCTGGGTAGTGGAACGATACTGTTGTGGGGAGATGCAGGGTAGTGGAACGATACTGGCGGGTGGCGATGCAGGGTAGTGGACTGTATGCTCTGCACCCATCCTGGCTGTCCGTGAGAGGAAGACTTTAAATGTTATGAAAATGCATCCCTGTATATTTGTCTGATCCTGTGCAGACATTTTGGATCATGTTTCGGTTGTGATCGTGATCTTTAGGTCATGTGTTTTTGGATTGTGTGTCTCTGTCCTCGTGTGTGATGCCTGACATGGTTGTGATTCCCCAGGCGACTGATGAGGCTCCGATGATGCAGCAACAGTCAGCCAATCAGCAGTCAGCTGCTCCTGGAGCCGCCGGATTCCAGCCCTGGGTACAGAGTAGAGAAACACCCTCTATCCCTCCCTCCCTTCCTTCCTTCCTTCTAGCCCTGGGTACAGAGTAGAGAAACACCCTCTATCCATCCATCCCTCCCTTCCTCCCTCCCTTCCTTCCTTCCTTCCTTCCTTCCAGCCCTGGGTACAGAGTAGAGAAACACCCTCTATCCATCCCTCCCTTCCTTCCTTCCTTCCTTCCAGCCCTGGGTACAGAGTAGAGAAACACCCTCTATCCATCCATCCCTCCCTTCCTTCCTTCCTTCCAGCCCTGGGTACAGAGTAGAGAAACACCCTCTATCCATCCATCCCTCCCTTCCTTCCTTCCAGCCCTGGGTACAGAGTAGAGAAACACCTCATCATCCATCTGTCACACCCAGCCTGAACTGCACCTCAAGGAGATCCCTCCCTGCCTCCCTCCATTCCTCTCTCCCTCCCTGCCTCCCTCCATTCCTCCCTCCATTCCTCCCTCCCTGCCTGCCTGCCTCCCTGCCTGCCTCCCTGCCTGCCTCCCTGCCTGCCTGCCTCCATTCCTCTCTCCCTGCCTCCCTCCATTCCTCCCTCCATTCCTCTCTCCCTGCCTCCCTCCATTCCTCTCTCCCTGCCTCCCTCCATTCCTCTCTCCCTGCCTCCCTCCATTCCTCTCTCCCTGCCTCCCTCCATTCCTCTCTCCCTGCCTCCCTCCATTCCTCTCTCCCTGCCTCCCTCCATTCCTCTCTCCCTGCCTCCCTCTCTCTCCCTGCCTCCCTCTCTCTCCTTGCCTCCCTCTCTCTCCTTGCCTCCCTCTCTCTCCCTGCCTCCCTCTCTCTCCCTGCCTCCCTCTCTCTCCCTGCCTCCCTCTCTCTCCCTGCCTCCCTCTCTCTCCCTGCCTCCCTCTCTCTCCCTGCCTCCCTCTCTCTCCCTGCCTCCCTCTCTCTCCCTGCCTCCCTCTCTCTCCCTGCCTCCCTCTCTCTCCCTGCCTCCCTCTCTCTCCCTGCCTCCCTCTCTCTCCCTGCCTCCCTCTCTCTCCCTGCCTCCCTCTCTCTCCCTGCCTCCCTCTCTCTCCCTGCCTCCCTCTCTCTCCCTGCCTCCCTCTCTCTCCCTGCCTCCCTCTCTCTCCCTGCCTCCCTCTCTCTCCCTGCCTCCCTCTCTCTCCCTGCCTCCCTCTCTCTCCCTGCCTCCCTCTCTCTCCCTGCCTCCCTCTCTCTCCCTGCCTCCCTCTCTCTCCCTCCATTCCTCTCTCTCCCTGCCTCCCTCTCTCTCCCTCCATTCCTCTCTCTCCCTCCATTCCTCTCTCTCCCTCCATTCCTCTCTCTCCCTCCATTCCTCTCTCTCCCTCCATTCCTCTCTCTCCCTCCATTCCTCTCTCTCCCTCCATTCCTCTCTCTCCCTCCATTCCTCTCTCTCCCTCCATTCCTCTCTCCCTGCCTCCATTCCTCTCTCCCTGCCTCCATTCCTCTCTCCCTGCCTCCATTCCTCTCTCCCTGCCTCCATTCCTCTCTCCCTGCCTGCCTCTGGCTGTCCCTGCGCCTCTGAATTCTCTCTGATCCCTGACACTGAATGATCACCCTCCCCCTCATGGTGTCCTTATCTCCCTCACCAACTTCCTGATAAATGTCACTGAATGACTCCATATTCTCTCCCATCATATTTATAGGAAATGGCTGTTCATGTCTAATGGCTGAGCACTGTTTCTTTGGCCTAATATTCTACCGCTCTCTGATCATACACTGGAAAAACAGGTGTCCCGTGCCATGTTAGTTCCATCGAGTTATCTTGTCTCCATCCTGCCCTCGTTGTCAGTCAGCGCCCCACCATGGCACCATGCCAGACCCATTACGGTACAATAAACAGTGGAAACACAGGCGACGCCTCTCACTCCTGTTCCCACCACAATAGGAATGTGTGGGAGCGCACACACACACAGTGTAGAGACAGTATCAAAATGCATCTTCTCTCCTCCACTACTCATCCTCTTCTCGTTCCAGCTCATCTACTATATATTACCACGGTTACATGTATTTGGGTTTCTCTTTCTCCTTCTTCCCAGGAGTTTCTGAGAACTTTTGCTTTTCCAGGTATGCTGTGGGGGTATCTGCAATCTCTCTCTCTCTCTCCACCCATCCCTCCTTCCTTTACTCCATGCACCCCTTACTCCTGCAAGAGGCACCAAACGGAACCAGTATGCTCTGATTGCTGTATCTGAATCACTCCCTGCCTGTTTGCCCTGCCTACCTGATTCTCTCTTATCTCGGCTTTCACCGCAGGACGACTCAGGCAGAATGAGACTGTAAATGGTAGAAATACAGGGAAGACTTAGTCACTTTCCTGTTTTGATAGTTCTCCTACCAAAGACATATCGGTCATGTTTTTAACGATCATCACCCCCCCATCCCTTTTTTCTTCTCCCCTTTTGTCTCCCCCACTTCCCTTGTTTCCCTCTCCCCCTCCAGGTGACAGACGGGTCCTATCACCCAGCCAACCGTATGAACGGAGCAGGTTTCAGGCCCTTCGACATGGTCATTCCTTTCGCCTTCCGCAAGGGAGAGATCACAGGTGAGATACTGAACAAGAACTATCTAACTTCCTGTTGAGGGAGAGATCACAGGTGAGATACTGAACAAGAACTATCTAACTTCCTGTTGAGGGAGAGTTAAGAGGTGAGATAATGACCACTGCTGTAACAAACAGATCAAGGGCCATATCATAGGTGAGTCATTGACAAGCATATCTTTCCTGTAAGATAGGATGGAGAGGAGGTCTGTCTTTCATCATTAGCTAAACACATTGGAATGAAGCTGCTTGGCACACAGAATGACATGGCATCTTGTAGGGCGCTGTGGGATGACGTATTGTAGGGCGCTGTGGGATGACGTATTGTAGGGCGCTGTGGGATGACGTATTGTAGGGCGCTGTGGGATGACGTATTGTAGGGCGCTGTGGGATGACGTATTGTAGGGCGCTGTGGGATGACGTATTGTAGGGCGCTGTGGGATGACGTATTGTAGGGCGCTGTGGGATGACGTATTGTAGGGCGCTGTGGGATGACGTATTGTAGGGCGCTGTGGGATGACGTATTGTAGGGCGCTGTGGGATGACGTATTGTAGGGCGCTGTGGGATGACGTATTGTAGGGCGCTGTGGGATGACGTATTGTAGGGCGCTGTGGGATGACGTATTGTAGGGCGCTGTGGGATGACGTATTGTAGGGCGCTGTGGGATGACGTATTGTAGGGCGCTGTGGGATGACGTATTGTAGGGCGCTGTGGGATGACGTATTGTAGGGCGCTGTGGGATGACCTGACGTATTGTAGGGCGCTGTGGGATGACCTGGCATCGTAGGGCGCTGTGGGATGACCTGGCATCTTGTAGGGCGCTGTGGGATGACCTGGCATCTTGTAGGGCGCTGTGGGATGACCTGGCATCTTGTAGGGCGCTGTGGGATGACCTGGCATCTTGTAGGGCGCTGTGGGATGACCTATTGCAAGGCAGTGTAACTCTTCTCTTAGTAGCCTACGTTCTCTCTCTCTAGGTGAGGTCCACATGCCGTCAGGGAAGACTGCTCAGCCTGAGATCATGGACAACAAGGACGGGACAGTCACAGTGAAGTTTGCCCCCACTGAGGCCGGCCTACACGAGATGCACATAAAGTACAATGGAACGCACATTCCAGGTCAGCACACACACCATGCAAATATCTCCACCACAGGAACATAGATCTCTCACACACACACACACACACACACACACACACACACACACACACACACACACACACAGGGAACAGACGAGTGATGAATATCCTGTCAGGATTCCTGTGTATTGAAGTCATGAACAGGACATACCAGGGAGAGGCAGAGGGGAGGAGAGAATCCCTCTGAAAATCCTCCTTTTCCTCTGCAAGAGGCATCTACATAGGGAATAGGGCTCTGGTCTAAAGTAGTGCACTATATAGGGAATAGGGCTCTGGTCTAAAGTAGTGCACTATATAGGGAATAGGGCCCTGGTCTAAAGTAGTGCACTATATAGGGAATAGGGCTCTGGTCTAAAGTAGTGCACTATATAGGGAATAGGGTGCCATCCCAGCGTACGGTAGCATGGGGAGGATAGGAGCCAGCAGGCTGTTCTTCTTCTCTCTCACGACATTGATCTTAGTGTTTACACAGGGACTAACGTTACCATGGAAACACTAGTTTCTTTATACAAAGCAGGTTTATTGACATGTCATTTATTTGATCAGCTTTTATCTATAGCCAAGCCAATGAGAATTCAAGTTTTTTGTTTTAATGCAGACGAGAGCTCAATCAGCGTACCATGAGTTGTGATGCTCAGAGAGACAGTACTGATACACAACCACCATGCGTTATAGGACCAGGAGTTTTTCTGTCTGATCAATACCGTTTATCGTCTCCGGTTGACGACGTCATTGTTGTCTCTTCAGAGTCTCCTCTGCAGTTCTATGTGAACAACGCCAACAGTGCCAACGTGACTGCATCCGGTCCCGGTCTGGTCTACGGCGTCGCCAACAAGACCGCCATGTTCACCATCTACACAGAGGACGCTGCCGAGGGTACGTACACTGGAGACTACCGTCACACACCACACACACACACAGAGAGGACGTTGCCGAGGGTACGTTCACTGGAGACTACCGTCACACACCACACACACAGAGGACGTTGCTGAGGGTACGTACACTGGAGACTACCGTCACACACCACACACACAGAGAGGACGTTGCCAAGGGTACGTACACTGGAGACTACCGTCAGACACCACACACACACAGAGGACGTTGCTGAGGGTACGTACACTGGAGACTACCGTCACACACCACACACACAGAGGACGTTGCTGAGTATGGAGGAGGAGACATGGTTTGTTCTGAGGTGGAATTGAAATGCGTAGGGTAAGATACATTTCTCACCACCAAGCAGAGACTGACATGTTTTATTGTAAATGATGACTAGTCTGGATGCCATGGCTGTCTGGAAGGTCCTTATGAAGTGTTAGTGGAGGGACCATCTTACCCCCGTTGCCATGGCTGTCTGGAAGGTCCTTATGAAGTGTTAGTGGAGGGACCATCTTACCCCCGTTGCCATGGCTGTCTGGAAGGTCCTTATGAAGTGTTAGTGGAGGGACCATCTTACCCCCGTTGACTGTTTCTGACTGTGTCTCCAGGAGGGTTGGACCTGGCCATCGAGGGTCCGTCCAAGGCAGATATCACCTGTTTGGATAACAAAGATGGTACCTGCACAGTGACCTACCTGCCTGTTCTGCCTGGAGACTACCATATACTGGTCAGATACAACGACAAGCACATCGCTGGCAGCCCCTTCAACGCTAGGATCACCGGTAAGAGACACACACACACCGCTAGGATCACCGGTAACACATTCTCTCTCTCCCTCTCTCTCTCCTAACCGTATTACAACATACCGGTGTGCTGAAATGAAAAGACTAAACACACACTCACACTCACACACTCACACTCACACACACACACTCACACACACTCGGAGAGAAAAGCACATGGTGAACCAGTGGTTGTGTTATGCTGCGGTATGGCACGTTGGAGTGCATGACATCATAGTATTTTACTGTGAGTCATTGTTGCTGTTAATCCTGCCCTGTGTAGGGTGCCGTCTTTCGGATGGGACGTTAAACGGGTGTCCTGACTCTCTGAGGTCATTAAAGATCCCATGGCATTTATCGTAAGAGTAGGGGTGTTAACCCCGGTGTCCTGGCTAAATTCCCAATCTGGCTCTCAAACATTCATGGTCACCTAATAATCCCCAGTTTACAATTGGCTCATTCATCCCCCTCCTCTCCCCTGTAACTATTCCCCAGGTCGTTGCTGCAAATGAGAACGTGTTCTCAGTCAACTTACCTGGTAAAATAACGGTAAAATAAATAAAATTAAAATAAAATTTGACCACCAGAGGGCGTCTTTGAGAAGTTATTTAAATGACATGGAGCTGTAGGTTTAACAGTCCTGTTTACTGTAGCTGTTTGTAGCAGAACTTACTTATTGGCATACTGGCCTACTTCAATATACAGTATGTCATCCATGTCTTTAAAAAACATTCAAGTATTTCAGTTTTAAAACGAAACAAAAACAAAGGGAGCCTTGAATAATTAAACGAATAAATCGCAACTTGTCGGTTAAAGTATTTAATTCACGAATGCGTTTGACTGTTTTTGACTTTAAAAACTATTTTTAGAACAGACTATAATGGGATTGATTCTAATTTGTTTTGAGTTATTATTTTATTTGTTGTGCTCTATCTTAATTAAATTGATTCATATTATGGTGTTTGTATTCCAAGAAAAAGGAAAATGCATTTTACTGCAGCCTATGTAGGCCTCAGGGTTTCCGTTAGGAAAAGATGGCGCAGTACAACGTGACCGGTCGGGAGTAGGCCGAGGTTACTGAGCGAAGAGCAAAATGATCCTAACATTTCCACACCCTAATTGTAGTCTAACCAAAACCCAAATGGAGATTCAGTGAACAATGTCAATCTGATTTATCAAGACCAGTCCCCATGCTTGTCTCAGAGCAGTGTGAAACAGGGCTGAAATAGTTGACCACACGTTGGGTCGGCTATTGCTTCAAATCCTATCGTAACAATTGGGATGACTTTTGGGAGTTTCAGGAAGAAACAATTTTGTTTCCTTCATTAGCCTACGTTATTCCAATATTTCCTGTCATTCAGTGATATTTATTCCCCTAGTAAATCATTATGGATCCATCCAGATGGGGTTAGATAACTGCATGTGGTGGACTACGCAAAGAGATGGGTGAAGTGACATGCCTCACAAACATCCATTTAATAGGTTTTGAAGTCCCTACACTCATCACGAGTCTGTCCTGCTGAGAGCCCGTCGAGTGGATGGCTTCTTTTGCATTCTAATTTATTGGAGCGGCTGCTAAACCATTCCCACCTGGCCCACAGCGTTGTTGTGTCCTTACAGTGCACTTTCACTCCATTCCCTGCCAGACTCTCGACCAATGACACCAGATCATTATTTATCTTTATCATTATCTTTATCCTCATTATTCAGTTCATTCAAATTCAATTGTAATACATTTTGTCTCTCCCGTTCAACACTACTTCCTGATCATAGTTTGTCTGGATAACTATTAGTACAGTTGGTTTATAAAAATTAAGAGGTAAGTTGGGTGTGTTAGTACTAGGCTGGAACAAAACCCTGCTGTGACTATAGCTCTTTGAAAAGGCCCATCCCTGACCTGAAGTCTGTTTCTCTACATCTCTCATCCTGAATGGTCAATGTGACTGCCTCTAACTCACTAAACCCCGTCTGTGTCTCTACATCTCTCATCCTGAATGGTCAATGTGACTGCCTCTAACTCACTAAACCCCGTCTGTGTCTCTTTGCAGAGGAGAAACGTTGTTCCCAGTTGAAGCTGGGCTCTGCAGCGGACTTCTCCCTGGACATTACAGAAACGGACCTGTCTCTACTTACCGCCAGCATCAAGGCCCCCTCTGGCCGCGACGAACCCTGTCTGCTCAAGAGACAACCCAACAACCACATCGGTAAGACCTGACCCCAGACCAACAACCACGTCGGTAAGACCTGACCCGACAACCACGTCGGTAAGACCTGACCCGACAACCACGTCGGTAAGACCTGACCCCAGACCAACAACCACGTCGGTAAGACCTGACCCGACAACCACGTCGGTAAGACCTGACCCGACAACCACGTCGGTAAGACCTGACCCGACAACCACGTCGGTAAGACCTGACCCGACAACCACGTCGGTAAGACCTGACCCGACAACCACGTCGGTAAGACCTGACCCGACAACCACGTCGGTAAGACCTGACCCGACAACCACGTCGGTAAGACCTGACCCGACAACCACGTCGGTAAGACCTGACCCGACAACCACGTCGGTAAGACCTGACCCGACAACCACGTCGGTAAGACCTGACCCGACAACCACGTCGGTAAGACCTGACCCGACAACCACGTCGGTAAGACCAACAACCATCCATCTTGTAAAGTAGGTCTGCTCCCTCTGTGCCAGAGCTATTTGTCCTGGAAAAGAGCTTTAATTAACATGTACAATCTTGATTATTATTCTGCAATGGTAAAAAAAAATGGGTGGAATAACTGATCGCTGACCGCGATGTGACCGTAGCGCTCCCTATACTTTCAATGCATTTTCACACAGAAGGTGGGTTAACTGGTCTGTTTAGCCACTGATTCAGCTGACTGAAGGCCTGGTAGTTCTGGGTGAACTGCGTTGCTGTTAACCAACCATTGTTATTCAGATGATTCAGCTGACTGAAGGCCTGGTAGTTCAGGGTGAACTGCGTTGCTGTTAACAAACCATTGTTATTCAGATGATTAAACTGACTGAATGGGTGGGAGTTTTCTTGAGGAATTACATTTTTTTGCCAATGAAGTATTGACATGTGATGTAATGGGATATACTATGTATGAATAGGGTTACTTACAGGTGACTGCACTGGTATGTATTTGTGTGACCTATAATCTATGTGTAGATTGAAGTGGCTTAGCAGGGCCTCTAACCCCCATCTACCCTTCCTCCCCCTCTTTTCTGTCTCTCTCTCCCTGCCCCCTCTCTCTGTCCCATCTACCTGTCCTCCCCCTCTTTTCTGTCTCTCTCCCTGCCCCCTCTCTCTGTCCCATCTACCCTTCCTCCCCCTATTTTCTGTCTCTCTCCCTGCCCCCTCTCTCTGTCCCATCTACCCTTCCTCCCCCTCTTTTCTGTCTCTCTCCCTGCCTCCTCTCTCTGTCCCATCTACCCTTCCTCCCCCTCTTTTCTCTCTCTCTCCCTCTCCCATCTCCCCAGGTATTTCCTTCATCCCGAGGGAGGTTGGGGAGCACGTGGTGAGCATCAAGAAGAATGGCTGCCATGTTCCCAACAGCCCCATCACAATCATGGTTGTGCAATCCGAGATCGGCGACGCCTCCAAGGTCAAGGTGTACGGACAGGGGCTGGTCGAGGGACACACCTTCGACATGTCCGACTTCGTGGTCGACACACGAGAAGCAGGCGAGTGTCTTGAATAGTACCCTATAGCTGGTTCTAGGTATTACAACGGCCCAGGGTCACCCAGCGGGACTCTGTTAACCCCCCCCCCCCCCCCCCACCTAAAGTAATTAGTCTCATATTGAAATGGTGGCTTTAAGAGGCCATGGGGGTTGGGGAATTAGTGTCCATTAGTGTCCATTCATACATGACTGCATGCCTTTCACACTTAACCTCACGTTCTAGTTTCTGAGTTCCCCGGGCCTGGTTTCTGAGTTCCCCGGGCCTGGTTTCTGAGTTCCCCGGGCCTGGTTTCTGAGTTCCCCGGGCCTGGTTTCTGAGTTCCCCGGGCCTGGTTTCTGAGTTCCCCGGGCCTGGTTTCTGAGTTCCCCGGGCCTGGTTTCTGAGTTCCCCGGGCCTGGTTTCTGAGTTCCCCGGGCCTGGTTTCTGAGTTCCCCGGGCCTGGTTTCTGAGTTCCCCGGGCCTGGTTTCTGAGTTCCCCGGGCCTGGTTTCTGAGTTCCCCGGGCCTGGTTTCTGAGTTCCCCGGGCCTGGTTTCTGAGTTCCCCGGGCCTGGTTTCTGAGTTCCCCGGGCCTGGTTTCTGAGTTCCCCGGGCCTGGTTTCTGAGTTCCAGGGGTAGCTCTACTGCTTTGGACAGTTAAAAGGGGATTATTGTAGCAGTGCTTTTTAAGGGATGGTTACGTAGCACATACTATGTTTAAACTATTAGCTGGCCTATGGACTCCTATACATTAGAGATTTAAGACCTCATAGCCTGGCGATGACATGACGTGGGTGGCTAGCTGTTAGCGCTCACACACACACACACACACACACGGTTACCACGGCTCGTTCTTGTCTCGTTCAGTTGGGAGCCGTACCACAGCGCTTATGTTCCCCGTTATTGATTCTCACACCTTCACACACACTTAACACATGGTCTCTGGGGGTGTCTCAGGTTCCGGTAGATAACGTAAGTGAGAGAATACATTTCAGCCAAAACATCTACAGTGTGATTTAGGTAGGGCCTAGGATGTTGTGGTGTCTGTCCCGAATGGAACCCTATTGGCCCTGGTTAAAAGTAGTGCACTACGTAGGCTGTCGTTTGGGACACAGTCGTTGTGATTGGGTAGAATGGTGCGGCCTCCAATCAGACTGGGTATGGAACAGAACTTCAGATATACAGGAAGAGAATGAACGTAATGGGGTTATTTAACCTTTAACACTATTACGGCAAACCAAAACTATTCTTTCTGGAAACCTGAAATGTGATTCTGTTACTAAGTTAGTCTTTTCGTTGGCTGTATAATATGAACGCTATGTGGCTTGGTTTGTTTGGTTTGTTAAAAAGCATAATTTGATTTAGTCATATAATGGGCCCAATGGTTTCTTTAACATTTGACAACTGACATGACTGCTGAATGCATTTTAAAATATATATATTTTAACCTTTTATTTAATTAGGCAAGTCAGAACAAATTCTTATTTACAATGACAGCCTACACCGGCTTAATCTGGACGTCGCTGGGCCAATTGTGCGCTGTCCTATGGGACTCCCAATCACGGCCGGGTTGTGATACAGCCTGGAATCGAACCATGGTCTGTAGTGACGCCTCAAGCATTGAGATGCAGTGCTGATAAGAGAATTTCCAATCCCAATGATAATAATAATCAATCAATCAATAGCTCTGACCAATCCCCGAGGTTTGTAAGACCATGGGTATAATAATAATTAGTCAGACTCAGCTTATACAAAAGGTTAGTACAGTTTATTCAGAGAACATTCTAAAGTCAGGAATACAAAACAATTCATTTTATACTGACTTCTCACGCCCACACACACACACACACACACATACAAACAGACGGACACACTCAGCCGCCAGAGATTAGTGACCTTGTCCTTCAGACGTACTCCCCGTTCTCTCCCAAATCTCTAGTGAGGTCGGCACCGAGCTCCGACAGTCTGTGTTTAAAATACCATAAAGACATTGTCTTTACCCCAATTCTGACTAGGACTACACATTTATTGATTATGATTTTATACATTCTAATCAATTCCATACAATTATATGTTTCAGGGCGGTATATTCTAATCATTCAATTAACAGATAATTCTCACCTAACAAGTGCCTTAGACCGCTGCGCCACTTGGCAACGCCTCATTGCTCAGTCTCACTCCCAGAATTGTCTGACTGGTATTGTTGTCCCCTGGGCTACAGGGGTCTGACTGTTGTCTACTCTGTCGTCACCCAGGTTACGGGGGTCTGGCCCTATCTGTTGAGGGGCCCAGTAAGGTGGACATCCAGACCCAGGACATGGAGGATGGGACGTGTGTTGTCTCCTACTGCCCATCAGAACCAGGCTCCTACATCGTCTCCGTACGTTTCGCTGACCAACACGTGCCAGGTGAGAGTCTATGTACAGCTTCGTTATTGTACCAGACACTCCTTTATACCAAAATGATCCGTGTCAATGAGGGGTATCCTACCAATCAGGTTTGAGGAGTTAGGGAGGTAACTTGGAGTTCAACTCGGGAAAAGCTGGTCATAGGAATGTGGCTTAACCTTTTTAGCCAGGTCCGTTTCTATGGCAAGGAATCCTTCTCCGGGGCAGGCTAACTCAATGGGGGGGCTAGACCGTACTATTTACCACCACAAACTGATGCTGGCCCTAAGACGGCACTCAACCAGCTGTATACTGCCAAAAGTAAAAGAGAAAACGCTCATCCACAGGCGGCGCTCCTAGTGGATTACAGTCAACATCCGCACTGAGCTAAAGGCTAGAGCTGCCGCTTTCAAGGAGCGGTACTCTAATCCGGATGCTTATAAGAAATCCCACTACGACGTCCGAGTCATCAAACAGGCAAAGAGTCAATACAGGACTAAGATTTAATCCTACTACGCCGGCACTGACTCTTGTTAGTTTGCAAGCCCGGCCACATCTATCACGGATTACAAAGGGAAACCCAGCCGCAAGCTGCCCAGTAACACGAGCCTACCAGATGAGCTAAATGCCTTCAATTCTCATCAATCTACACACAATTCCCCATAATGACAAAGCAAAAACAGGTTTTTAGAAATGTTTGCTTATTTTATTAAAAATAAAACTACATTTACATAAGTATTCAGTACTTTGTTGAAGAACCTTTGGCAGCGAATACAGCGTTGAGTCTTCTTGGGTATGACGCTACAAGCTTGGCACACCTGTATTTCTAGAATGCCCTTTGAACCTATTAGAACCAAGTATTCAACAATGCTGTGGTAGTGGAGTTAAATACTAGATTACTGCCTGGTCCACATCCTGGTACTTCTAAAAGCCTGTTGTACCACAGCTTTCTGAATTTGTGACAACTTCTTTTCTTGATTTGGGCTCAAATGTAAATGTGGCTCAGACTAGCCCATGGATTGATGTTTCAGCGTTGTCTCAATGAAGCGTTCGGCGTTCGACTAGCCACGTGCAACATGGCGCACGAGCAATATCCACCGTCGTCGTACGGTTGAAGCCAGAGCTGGAATGTGAAGATGTAACTAAGATACCCCTCTGGTGTTGCAGCAGAGCTTGTAGTTGTGAATTGTCAGTGATCTAATTTTAAAAATGGTATAATGTTCATTTGATTAATTTCTTATAAAATGAAGTGATAGTGACCCTTGTCCCTGCTGTGTGTGTTCGTCGCCGCAGGCAGCCCGTTCACAGTGAAGGTGACAGGTGAGGGCCGTATCAGAGAGAGCATCACCAGGAGACAGAAGGCTGCGTCGATCGCCACCGTTGGCAGTGTCTGTGACCTCAACCTCAAGATACCAGGTAAGGACACCTATAGAATATATTACCAACCTGTATATATAACATACTCTATACGACCCTCTCTACATCCACCCGGCCCCTCTCTACATCCACCCGGCCCCTCTCTACATCCACCCGGCCCCTCTCTACATCCACCCGGCCCCTCTCTACATCCACCCGGCCCCTCTCTACATCCACCCGGCCCCTCTCTACATCCACCCGGCCCCTCTCTACATCCACCCGGCCCCTCTCTACATCCACCCGGCCCCTCTCTACATCCACCCGGCCCCTCTCTACATCCACCCGGCCCCTCTCTACATCCACCCGGCCCCTCTCTACATCCACCCGGCCCCTCTCTACATCCACCCGGCCCCTCTCTACATCCACCCGGCCCCTCTCTACATCCACCCGGCCCCTCTCTACATCCACCCGGCCCCTCTCTACATCCACCCGGCCCCTCTCTACATCCACCCGGCCCCTCTCTACATCCACCCGGCCCCTCTCTACATCCACCCGGCCCCTCTCTACATCCACCCGGCCCCTCTCTACATCCACCCGGCCCCTCTCTACATCCACCCGGCCCCTCTCTACATCCACCCGGCCCCTCTCTACATCCACCCGGCCCCTCTCTACATCCACCCGGCCCCTCTCTACATCCACCCGGCCCCTCTCTACATCCACCCGGCCCCTCTCTACATCCACCCGGCCCCTCTCTACATCCACCCGGCCCCTCTCTACATCCACCCGGCCCCTCTCTACATCCACCCGGCCCCTCTCTACATCCACCCGGCCCCTCTCTACATCCACCCGGCCCCTCTCTACATCCACCCGGCCCCTCTCTACATTCACCCGGCCTCCTCTCTACATTCACCCGACCCCTCTCTACATTCACCCGGCCCCTCTCTACATTCACCCGGCCCCTCTCTACATTCACCCGGCCCCTCTCTACATTCACCCGGCCCCTCTCTACATTCACCCGGCCCCTCTCTACATTCACCCGGCCCCTCTCTACATTCACCCGGCCCCTCTCTACATTCACCCGGCCCCTCTCTACATTCACCCGGCCCCTCTCTACATTCACCCGGCCCCTCTCTACATTCACCCGGCCCCTCTCTACATTCACCCGGCGCCTCTATGACCCTCTATACGACCCTCTCTACATTCACCCAGACCCTATACGGTCACCCGGCCCCTCTACACTTCGATTGTCCCGGCTAGACCCTCTGACGAGCGTTCGACCCAGGCCCGACTGCGTACAGACGGGACGCACATCTGGCAAAACGTCTCTGAAATGGTGCGTTCTATCTGGGGGGGGGACCCTAGATTGGAATGGTGCGTTATATCTGGGGCAGGCATGATTGGAATGGTACGTTCTATCTAGGATGGGATGGTGAGCATAGATTGGCAATGATACGTTCTATCTGGGGGGGGGGCCATAGATTGGAATGGGGCGTTCTATCTGGGGGGGGGGGGGCCATAGATTGGAATGGTGCGTTCTATCTGGGGGGGGGGGGCCATAGATTGGAATGGTGCGTTCTATCTGGGGGGGGGGGCCATAGATTGGAATGGGGCGTTCGATCTGGGGGGGGCCATAGATTGGAATGGTGCGTTCGATCTGGGGGGGGGGGCCATAGATTGGAATTCGACAGACATATATTTAACTCTGTTGATGTTGAGACAAAAGTATTCTCATTGTGGGTAATTTTAAAGGTTTAAATGAACCTAATTTGTAAAGTGTAGTTAAGATTATGTTGACGGCAAAGCTTGTTGGCTGTTCAGCGTCATGCTGAGGTAGAAAGGACTTTGGGAAAAAAATACCGTTTTTTTGTCTGCTATAACTGAAACCACATGTACAGGAATATTAGGATATGTCTACAGTACACACGTTACATGTAATCTCCCCATAGTACAGTAGAAAGAAATGGCTCTTTCCAGTGTAGTTATGAAACACACAGATCTCTGGGGGGGAAAACAAGTCTTGTTTAGAAGACTTGTCACTTGGCAGCCGAGTTAGAACACCTCATTGAGTGTGAAGCCTGCCAGCTCTCTCTACCCTCTCTCTCTCTACCCTCTCTCTCTACCCTCTCTCTCTACCCTCTCTCTCTACCCTCTCTCTCTCTCTACCCTCTCTCTCTCTCTACCCTCTCTCTCTCTCTACCCTCTCTCTCTCTCTACCCTCTCTCTCTCTCTACCCTCTCTCTCTCTACCCTCTCTCTCTCTACCCTCTCTCTCTCTCTCTACCCTCTCTCTCTCTCTCTACCCTCTCTCTCTCTCTACCCTCTCTCTCTCTACCCTCTCTCTCTCTACCCTCTCTCTCTCTACCCTCTTCTCTCTCTACCCTCTTCTCTCTCTACCCTCTTCTCTCTCTACCCTCTTCTCTCTCTACCCTCTTCTCTCTCTACCCTCTTCTCTCTCTACCCTCTCTCTCTCTCTACCCTCTCTTCTCTCTCTACCCTCTCTTCTCTCTCTACCCTCTCTCTCTCTCTACCCTCTCTTCTCTCTCTACCCTCTCTTCTCTCTCTACCCTCTCTTCTCTCTACCCCCTCTCTCTACCCTCTCTCTCTACCCTCTCTTCTCTCTCTACCCTCTCTCTCTCTCTACCCTCTCTTCTCTCTCTACCCTCTCTTCTCTCTCTACCCTCTCTTCTCTCTCTACCCTCTCTCTCTCTCTACCCTCTCTTCTCTCTCTACCCTCTCTCTCTCTCTACCCTCTCTTCTCTCTCTACCCTCTCTTCTCTCTCTACCCTCTCTTCTCTCTCTACCCTCTCTTCTCTCTCTACCCTCTCTTCTCTCTCTACCCTCTCTTCTCTCTCTACCCTCTCTTCTCTCTCTACCCTCTCTCTCTCTCTACCCTCTCTCTCTCTCTCTACCCTCTCTTCTCTCTCTACCCTCTCTCTCTACTCTCTACCCTCTCTCTCTGTCTACCCTCTCTCTGTCTACCCTCTCTCTGTCTACCCTCTCTCTCTCTACCCTCTCTCTCTCTCTACCCTCTCTCTCTCTCTACCCTCTCTCTCTCTCTACCCTCTCCCTCTCTCTACCCTCTTCTCTCTCTACCCTCTTCTCTCTCTACCCTCTTCTCTCTCTACCCCCTTCTCTCTCTACCCTCTTCTCTCTCTACCCTCTCTTCTCTCTCTACCCTCTCTTCTCTCTCTACCCTCTCTTCTCTCTCTACCCTCTCTTCTCTCTCTACCCTCTCTTCTCTCTCTACCCTCTCTTCTCTCTCTACCCTCTCTTCTCTCTCTACCCTCTCTTCTCTCTCTACCCTCTCTTCTCTCTCTACCCTCTCTCTCTCTACCCTCTCTCTCTCTACCCTCTCTCTCTCTACCCTCTCTCTCTCTACCCTCTCTCTCTCTACCCTCTCTCTCTCTACCCTCTCTCTCTCTACCCTCTCTCTCTCTACCCTCTCTCTCTCTACCCTCTCTCTCTCTACCCTCTCTCTCTAATTGTGGCTCTGAGGCCACACGCCCATCCGTGTTTATATAGGCCATACTGATGGAGGGTTGCTGTAGAATGAGGATTTACTGCTGGCTATCCCAAGGAAGTAGGATGGGGCTGGATGCTAACATATTGAAGACAGCAGGGTTATATTCCCCATATCGTGGACGTCCATTCACTGGAGCGGTTTGCTGTGTCATACTCTGGGTGTGGACTCAACCAACAGTTATGTTTTTGGGGGTCACTGGGTTCCCTATACTACTGATGTCCCTATTCTACAGGGGTCCTTAGGTTTCTTTATCCTACTTTGCTATTTCTTCTACTTTTGTATTTCATGTTTTATCCTCTTACTATTTCCTGTAACCTCTTCTTTCCAGCCCTGACTTCTCTTTCTCCCTGTTTCTCCTCTCCCTGTTTCTCCTCTCCCTGTTTCTCCTCTCCTCTCCCTGTTTCTCCTCTCCTCTCCCTGTTTCTCCTCTCCTCTCCCTGTTTCTCCTCTCCTCTCCCTGTTTCTCCTCTCCTCTCCCTGTTTCTCCTCTCCTCTCCCTGTTTCTCCTCTCCTCTCCCTGTTTCTCCTCTCCTCTCCCTGTTTCTCCTCTCCTCTCCCTGTTTCTCCTCTCCTCTCCCTGTTTCTCCTCTCCCTGTTTCTCCTCTCCCTGTTTCTCCTCTCCCTGTTTCTCCTCTCCCTGTTTCTCCTCTCCCTGTTTCTCCTCTCCCTGTTTCTCCTCTCCCTGTTTCTCCTCTCCCTGTTTCTCCTCTCCCTGTTTCTCCTCTCCCTGTTTCTCCTCTCCCTGTTTCTCCTCTCCCTGTTTCTCCTCTCCCTGTTTCTCCTCTCCCTGTTTCTCCTCTCCCTGTTTCTCCTCTCCCTGTTTCTCCTCTCCCTGTTTCTCCTCTCCCTGTTTCTCCTCTCCCTGTTTCTCCTCTCCCTGTTTCTCCTCTCCCTGTTTCTCCTCTCCCTGTTTCTCCTCTCCCTGTTTCTCCTCTCCCTGTTTCTCCTCTCCCTGTTTCTCCTCTCCCTGTTTCTCCTCTCCCTGTTTCTCCTCTCCCTGTTTCTCCTCTCCCTGTTTCTCCTCTCCCTGTTTCTCCTCTCCCTGTTTCTCCTCTCCCTGTTTCTCCTCTCCCTGTTTCTCCTCTCCCTGTTTCTCCTCTCCCTGTTTCTCCTCTCCCTGTTTCTCCTCTCCCTGTTTCTCCTCTCCCTGTTTCTCCTCTCCCTGTTTCTCCTCTCCCTGTTTCTCTCTCTCCCTGTTTCTCCTCTCCCTGTTTCTCCTCTCCCTGTTTCTCCTCTCCCTGTTTCTCCTCTCCCTGTTTCTCCTCTCCCTGTTTCTCCTCTCCCTGTTTCTCCTCTCCCTGTTTCTCCTCTCCCTGTTTCTCCTCTCCCTGTTTCTCTTCTCCCTGTTTCTCTTCTCCCTGTTTCTCTTCTCCCTGTTTCTCTTCTCCCTGTTTCTCTTCTCCCTGTTTCTCTTCTCTTCTCCCTGTTTCTCTTCTCCACTCCCTGTTTCTCTTCTCCTCTCCTATAGTGACGTGGTTCCTTCTGGCTCTATCCCAGGAAATCCTCTATGGTGTATCTCCTATATGTCGCTCCCACTGCTCTGTGTGGCTGGGGAGCCATAGAGGGTCCCGTGGGTCCCCTAGAGGCAGGGTGGTGTCCAGGCTGTCTGGTCTGGTACTGGGCAGGGCCCCGGGCATGTGGAGGACCTCTGGTGTTACCCTGGTTCTAGGCAGGGACTCCGCTGCTACTAACTTGGTACGGTGCAGGGCGGTGGGCATGTGGAGCGCTGCTACCCCCCTGGCGAGACCCACAGGGCTGGAGGGTGCGTTGATAGCACTGGGCTTTCGGATGGCGAGGTTGGCAGCATGAACGCACTCCATCACAGCATGTCACGTGTGTGCCTTCACATGCACCAAGAGTTTAAGAGTATTTCATTGTATTTAAAGCTGCATGTTTGGTTTCTTTTATGTTCTGCTTTTAAAAGTTAAATATCAACATTACCTGACTTTCAGGAGAGAGGAGAGAGGAGAGAGTAGAGACAGACACAGACTGGTGACTGGGAGACTCTCCTGCTCTTTTATTCTGCTGTGGACTAATACATTCCTTCTCTGCCCCTCTCCCCCCTCTGCCCCTCTCGTCCTCCTCTACCTCCCCCTGTCAGAGATGGACATCCATGACGTGTCAGCCCAGGTAACCAGTCCCTCTGGCACCACAGAGAAGGCAGACATGGAGGCGGTGGGGCCCAACACCTACTGCGTACGCTTCGTTCCCCACGAGATGGGAATTCACACGGTGGATGTGAAATACAGGGATCAGCATATTCCCGGGAGCCCCTTCCAGTTCACTGTGGGGCCCCTGGGAGAGGGAGGGGCTGGGAAGGTCAGGGCCGGTGGGCCAGGCCTAGAGAAGGCTGAGTGTGGAGTACCAGGTAGAGGCATCTCTTCATCTATCTTTATCCATCTGTTGATCATCTGTCTCCCAGATCCCTCTAAATACCTTCATCACATCTCTCTCCATATGGGGGGGGGAATGGTTTACTCTCTCTTATATTGATGACTGTCGTCTTATTCTCCTCCTAGCTGAGTTTAGTATCTGGACACGGGAGGCTGGTGCCGGTGGTCTGTCCGTCGCTGTAGAGGGGCCCAGCAGAGCTGAGATCTCCTTTGAAGACAGGAAGGATGGATCCTGTGAGGTGTCTTACGTAGCTCAGGAGCCTGGTAGGAACACAGCACCTGGTCACTTGTCAACTATCTGTTCAACAGCTTTGTTTTTTTTGTATGCTCAATGTTTTACTGTATATTTAGGTCCCGTTTTACTATATGTTGAATGGGTCTGGTTGAATTGGTCAAGGTAATAGTGTAACTGGTTGTGTACCTGTACTTTAAATAGTAGGCATTTTGGATATGTGAATAAATAATGTTTTATAGTATGAATTTAAAATTTGAGAATGCTTTAAATGCCAGGATGTAATACTCATTTCAGCTTTTCATGTAGCAGAATTCAACTGCACGCTTTTGAGGAAGGGAATCGTCTATCGATGCCTACGTGTCTGACAATATGCGCCGAATACAAATCTTTTCAGTCTCCTGAGGGGGGGTGGGGAAGGCATTGTCGGTGGGGAAGGCATTGTCGTGCCCGCTTCACAACTTACTTGGTGTGTTTGGACCATGATAGTTTGGTTAGGTGGACACTTAAGGAACTTGAAACTCTCGACCCCGCTCCACTACAGCCCAGTCGATGAGAATGGGGGGGGCCTGTTTGGCCCTCCTTTTCCTGTAGTCTACGATCAGCTCCTTTGTCTTGATCACGTTGAGGGAGAGGTTGTCCTGGCACCACACGGCCAGGTCTCTGACCTCCTCCCTATAGGCTGTCTCATCGTTGTCTCTGAGCTGAGGGGAAGTGGTGTACCAAAATGAACCAATGACAGGAATCAACGCAGTTGCGCATTAGATGATGCATTCTCAGTAGGAGGAGCCTAGCCCGCTGGTATTCTCAGTAGGAGGAGCCTAGCCCGCTGGTATTCTCAGTAGGAGGAGCCTAGCCCGCTGGTATTCTCAGTAGGAGGAGCCTAGCCCGCTGGTATTCTCAGTAGGAGGGGCCTAGCACGCTGGTATTCTCAGTAGGAGGAGCCTAGCCAAATGTATTTATATAGCCCTTCGTACATCAGCTGATATCTCAAAGTGCTGTACAGAAACCCAGCCTAACACCCCAAACAGCAAGCAATGCAGGTGTAGAAGCACGGTGGTTAGGAAAAACTCCCTAGGAAGAAACCTAGAGTTTATATTCTCAGTAGGAGGAGCCTAGCATGCGGATATTTGTTGCTTACTGTGTCTGTTTTTACTAAATGTTGTAAATAGTATGTAGTACAATTAGTACATAGTAGGTAGTAGACAAGCCAGATTTCAGACAGCCATGGTCTGTACAGTACATACAGTACCAGAATGATTTGTCAACACACATCTTTCTCCACAGGTGACTATGAGGTGTCGGTGAAGTTCAACGAGGAGCACATCCCAGACAGCCCGTACCTTGTGCCCGTCATGGCGCCTACGGACGACGCACGCCGCCTCACTGTTGCTAGTCTTCAGGTGAGACACAAGGAGACACCCCCACACCTGCATCATGTCCGCAGCTATTTAGTTAGTGAGATCCACAACACATCTATTTCCTTTCAAACGGTACCAGGCTTCCCTTGTACAAATCTCTTTTTGATCTCCAATGGGACTGGAATTGTTACATCAACTTAAAATAGATTAAATAGAGATATATTAGGTAGTGGTCAACCCCCTCGGTCCTGTCATACCTTCAATCAGATTGGATAATGGGTTTTAAAAAGGGCGAATAAATAGCTATTTTATGTTCGTAAACCTTTCTCCCGTATTTTGATTGAGGCATCACTAGTATGATCTGTGTAGGCCAGATCAACTATGTTGTGTTGTAGATCTATCGGGGAAATATCTTTCTGGCTCTGCCTTCACTAAGGTCTCAGCTGGGGGGTGATTTTATGACTATGAAATGGTATCACGTGAGGACTATAGATTGGACCCGTTGACTCAATGATCAACAATAGCACTTCAAACAGGAAGTTGTCTTTCTAAAACAACTGTTTGAGCTACCAGGTGTTCTGTATACAGACGTACACACATACACACCCCATGTACTCACACACAGCGTTAGAGTACACACACACACATCGAGAAAAATCCCAATATTTTTTTCACTTGATTTTGATAGTCCCCACCTAGTAAGCCAAGCTGTTGTCTATTAGCTGCAGTATCTATGTACCATCTATTGGGAACTATCTAAATAAAGTGTGAGCTTAAAAACATTGTGAAATAGCTGCGGGACATCCTTCAATCTGGTGTGGGACTCTGGTGTTTCTCTTGTGTTTCAGTTAAAGGCTTTTAACAGCATCATCAACGTCCTTCTGGCTCTCTGCTTGGTTGGCTAACGCAGAGAGGAAGACCCCCCCCCCCCACTTGGTCTGACCTGGTTTAGTCTTTTACAACCTTTTAGTAACTTGATTTTAGTTCTGTCCCCTGTAGTCTCCTGACCCTGTCTCCTGTCCTGACCCTGATGTCCCCTGTCCCTATAGACCTGTCATGTCTATAGTAGAGTACCTAATTGGGCTCAGGTCCACCTCTCTAGGCGTTAGCTGGTCCAAGCTGAGCACAGGTCAAATACAAAGGTGGTATTCTGTGTTATGATGCACGTCTCCCCGTGCTGAGGGTCAGCCTGAACAAGGTGCTGTGGCAGAGTTGTTCTTCTTCGTTGGAATGAAAGGAGCATTGAATGAGGAGTTGTTTAGAGTACAAGGTGATTTGTAGATTCTGTGCAGCAGGAGAACTCAGGCTGACTGTCTCCAACGTGGGGGAGTACCTTGATTTTTATAAAATGGTAACCAAAATGTTGTATTCAATTATAATGGTCATGTATTCTTGGGTCTGAAGTGGCAATGCAAGCCACAGCTTTGGCTGACCAATCAGAGCTGCGCTGATTGGTTCTCCATGGGACACTCCCACTGACTGGGTGTGTAGAGCATTTGGGAGGGGCTTCACTAACCTGTTGATTGGCTGCCTCTAGGAGTCTGGCCTCAAGGTAAACCACCCAGCATCCTTTGCGGTACATCTGAACGGTGCCAAGGGAACCATCGACGCCAAGGCCCACTCACCCTCCGGAGCTCTGGAGGAATGTGCCGTGTCTAAGCTAGAGCAAGGTGGGGCTTCTCAAGGGGAAGGGCTATAGAGAGTATTGGGACAGGCTAAATGTGTCCGCCGAGGCGTTTCCCCCCCCCCCTGGTGTCCGCCGAGGCGTTTCCCCCCCCCCCTGGTGTCCGCCGAGGCGTTTCCCCCCCCCCCTGGTGTCCGCCGAGGCGTTTCCCCCCCCCCTGGTGTCCGCCGAGGCGTTTCCCCCCCCCTGGTGTCCGCCGAGGTGTTTCCCCCCCCCCCCCCTGGTGTCCGCCGAGGTGTTTCCCCCCCCCCCCCCCCTGGTGTCCGCCGAGGCGTTCCCCCCCCCCCCCGGTGTCCGCTGATATCCCTTTGAGCATGGTGAAGTTATTAATTCCACTTTGGATGGTGTATGTGGAATAAGTCAAGGGGAATAGTTTCTGAAGGCTCAGTATATGTATAGCTCCAAATCCACTTATTAGGAGTCTTGATTAAACCGTTTATCCGTTCCTTCTCCCTCCAGATAAGTATGCTATCAGGTTCATCCCGCGTGAGAACGGCCTCCACTCCATCGACGTCAAGTTCAACGGCAGCCACATCCCCGGTAGCCCTTTCCAGGTGCGGGTAGGAGAGCCTGGTCAGACCGGAGACGCAGGGCTGGTCACTGCACACGGAGCTGGACTGGAGAGAGGGACCACAGGTGACCTTGTTACCACATTACTCTAACCCCAAGTACAAACTGCTCCACCCCTAGTTATACCTCCTGTATCCTGCACCGTAGTAGCCCCATGCAGGCTAGACTACACCAGGCTTTACCCAGATCATGCAAGACTTGAGAACCTCCCATCCCTGGTTATTGTTTTAATAGTCAGACGTGGATCAGGTTACCCGGTTTATTTGTGTGTAGATCTGATCCAATCACATGGTCAGTCAGGGGTTTCTAAGCCGGGTTTTAGTTGTCTACACACAGACACACACACACACACCATCACATCCTGGTAACACATTAATGTGTCTCCATAACTCGTGTTACCAACAGCATTATATTACTGTTTGTGTTGTAACATAGTCCTCTCTCTTCCTGTTTCTGTATCTAGCCCAGTGGGCGGCTGCAGCCCAAATGAGCACCCTAGTCCCTATTTAGTGCACTACTTTTGACCGGAGCCTGTGACTTTGATAAACTGAGTGATACATTCACTGACAATCTGAGACATAATCTGTTTTTTTTTAAACCGCTATGATTCAATTTTAAAGTTATGTCTAGAAAACATCCATCAACTTCTCAATTTTTAAACTCTGATTTCAATAACAAGCATGAAACGATGGAGTAGGAAAGGCCAGAGGTCTGGATAACAGATGTGGGTCGTGTCCCACACTGTACCCTATTTCCTACAACCGTAGTGTACTACGTAGGGAATAGGGTGCCATTTGAAATGCAGCCAATGTTTTTAAGAGGGTTGTAGTGTTTGAATGGTGGTGAAGAAGAACAGGCTTATGGAGGAAACATAAATCAGGTCTTTATGGTGGCCGGATCTCCCAGAATTCAGCCTGGCTGCTCATACAGATTCCTTATAGTGCACTACTTTTGACCAGGGCCCGTAGGGAAGGTAGTGCCTCTCATAGGGGCCCATAGGGCTCTGGTCAGAAGTAGTGCACTACGTAGGGAATAGGATACCATTTGGGAAGCAAGCCAGCTCTGTACAGACAAGACCTGGGTTCAAATATTGTTCTAAAATAATGACGCTGTTGACTGGCAGAATAAAAACAATAGAATAGTCACAAATGTGCAAAACTATCTCATCTGGCACGTCAAGCAGAAAGTATTTCAAATAGGTCAAGTTGTACTTCATTCAGGTCTGGTATATACCTATGGTAGATACTGCCCAGGCAGTGCTCTCTATGTATCTTTGTACATACTACTGTAAATCAGTGTCAGACAGATTTATACATTTTTATTTGATGTTTAGTGAGCAGACAGGTCAGACTGACAGACAGATCAGGTTTATATCTGCTCTTCTGATCTCAGTACAGTACATAAGTGTCTGTCACATGGCCGGTGAGGTTAAATCATTGGATTATGGGTGTGGATGAGTCTGTCACATGGTTATAGTAGTAGTTCCACATCCTAAAGGAAAGAATAATCACCGCAAATCTGGACATTACAGGTTGCTTATCTTTTCCATTCATCTTGGACTGTGGCATATGGCTGGATCTACTAAACAGATGGCCTGGGACTTTCTCTCGACATAAGACCACTTGAGTTCTGTAAACACCTGACAAACTTTAATTGTGGTGTGTGTGTCTAACGTCCCTTTAACCTTGTCCAAACCAATACTCAAACCCACTGCGGGCAGGATTCTGCTCCAACCCTGTCCTAAACCTACCTTAACCCTCTTCCTCTGTCTTGTCTCTAGGCCAGCAGTCAGAGTTCGTCATCAACAACACCAAGGCGGGCCCCGGCGCCCTGGCGGTGACGATTGAGGGCCCCTCCAAGGTCAAGATGGACTGCCAGGAGTGTCCAGAGGGATACAAGGTCCAGTACACTCCCATGGCCCCTGGGAACTACCTGATTTCCATCAAATACGGAGGACCCAACCACATCACTGGCAGCCCCTTCAAGGCCAAAGTCACAGGTAGGTCTGCAGGAGAACCCTATTCCCTATGGAGTGCACTACTTTCTACCGGGGCCATATTGAATAGGGTGCCTTTTCAGACACAGGTTAATTGACTTGAATCAATCTCTTCTTCTCTCAGGTCAACGCCTGGTGAATGTGAGTAACGCCAGTGAGACGTCCTCCCTGATGGTGGAGTCAGTAACCAAGTCATCCAGTACCAACTCCTACAGCGCCCTGCCTCGTTCTGCCTCCGACGCCAGTAAGGTGGCCACCCGCGGCCCAGGCCTCAGTAAGGCCTACATGGGCCAGAGGGCCAGCTTCTCCGTCGACTGCAGCAAGGCTGGTAAGGAGGCATTTTATTACTTAAAGTGACTTTGGGTCCTTAAGTTATTATTATTAATCCTATTATTGTTATTCTTATTCTTCCTGCTCTTATTATTAATCATTATTACCCCAATTCCTATTATATTATTCCTGCTCATTATTATTATACTTATTATTATTATTGATATTATTATTCCTTCCTGCTCATTATCATTATTATACTTATTATCATTTATTATTAGTATCATTATTATTATTCCTATTTTTATAAATATTATTCCTGCTCTTATGGTTTATCATTATTATTCCTTTTCTTCCTGTTATTTATTATTCCTGCTCTAATGATTTTTTACAGTTATTATTGTTGGTTATTCCTATTAGTAGTAGTTAACGTTAGTTTACCGAGAGCTAAGCTCAACGTGACAAACAAGATGGCAGACTTGTTTGGCTACGAGTTTTAGGTTAGAATGTGGTTACTGTACTGGATCTCTGTTAGTAATATTGTCATATACTACTGTGATCCCCTTTCATCTGTAAATGCTATGTACATCGCTTCTGGATAAGGTATGCATTGGCTCATCAGTTGATCAACAAACAAATCATGTGTTTTGTGTCCTGTAGGTAAGAACATGTTGCTGGTGGGAGTCCACGGCCCCCACATCCCCTGTGAGGAGGTATCAGTGAAACACACGGGGAACATGCAGTACAACGTCTCCTATATCCTCAAGGAGAAGGGCAACTACGTCCTGGCTGTCAAGTGGGGCGAGGACCACATCCCCGGCTCCCCCTTCCATGTCACTGTCCCCTAGAGACCTGGGGGGGGACCCAAATGGCACCCTATTCCCTGTGTAGTGCACTACGTTGACCAGTACTGCATGAGGAATAGTGTACACTTTACTGTCCTCTTCACCTCTATCCCATCTGTCTACCAGACGCTCCTCTATTCACCTCTGTCCCATCTGTCTACCAGACGGCCATGGAGTGGAGGAACTACATATTTGTTTAAACACAAAACCTCTTAATACACCCTATAGTTATTATTATGAATGGAACAATTTGCACTCAACAATATTTCATAATATAGTATAAAGTAAATTGATGATATTGTTATCAACTAAATATGTCAAACCAAGTTAAACAGAGCCCAAATGTTTAAAAGTCAAGACTTAAGTTTTTTTGTTTACTACTGATGGTTGTGGTTATGAGATTGTACAGCAACACTATAGATGTGATTTTTTTGGACTGGACTGAGAGGTCTGACTGTCTTCATGTATGGTGGGTTAAAAATGTGCTCGTCAAAAGCTGTTATGTACTGGGTTTTGTACTGTCATTTTCAGACGTGTTCTTGATTTAGCTGTTGTTCCTAAGTCTTACGTATTGTAACTATGTAATGTAGGTCAATAGGAAAAGAGATTGCAACTGAACTAAATGGTAGTCAACTCTCTTTAACATTGGACTTTGTAGTAATCTGATTGGTTTTCTGTTCAGCTTTTGAATTAGCATTTTAAACTTCATCTGTACGTCCACTCTTCTCTTACAAAAAACAATCTGTCTCGAGGACTTTGCCAATTCCTGTCCTTATAACCTGTATCTTCAGCAATAACTTCAGAGAATAAATATGTATTTGTACTTCTGATGCCTGTCGTATGTTTTGTTTAATCAGTGCTTGTTTTGATACAAGGGATGAAAGTTAAAATGACAAGCTTCTTTTTTTCCTCTCGTTAGTATTGAGTGGCATAATGTGAGAATACAAGCCCAGGAATTATGTACATCTGATAATTAAAATAAGTTGCATGTGGCTTACTGACACATCTATTAGAGAGACGAGGCAACTTCCAGAGTATCCCGAACAGTGACAAGATGGTAATGAGTGTTAAGATGGACTGTATAAGGACATGGTGATGTAGAACACAGAGTTCATCATACAGCGCCTTCAGGAAGTATTCCCATTCCCAGTACACACATTCACTTTTTCCACTTGTTGTTGCAGCCTAACTTTTAAATTGATTAAATAGAGATGGTCACTGGCCTACACACAATAGCCTGTCATGTTTTTTCAAATTTCTACAAATTAATTAAACGTTCAAACCTGAAATGCTAAATAAGTTAAGGAGTAAAAATGTGCTTAAAAAGTCACAAGTTGCATGGACTGTACAATAATACACCTTAGCCAAATTCATTTAAACTCAGTTTTTCACAATTCCTGACATTTAATCCTAGTAAAAATTCCCTGTCTTAGATCAGTTAGGATCACCACTTTATTTTAAGAATCTGAAATGTCCAGAATAATAGTAGTGATTTATTTCAGATTTTATTTCTTTCATCACATTCCCAGTGGGTCAGAAGTTTACACACACTCAATTAGTATTTGGTAGCATTGCCTTTAAATTGTTTAAATTGGGTCAAATGTTTTGGGTAGCCTTCCACAAGCTTCCCACAATAAGTTGGGTGAATTCTGGCCCATTCCTCCTGACAGAGCTGGTGTAACTGAGTCAGGTTTGTAGGCCTGCTTGCTCGCACAAGCTTTTTCAGTTCTGCCCAAATAAATTCTAAGGGATTGAGGTCAGGGCTTTGTTATGGCCACTCCAATACCTTGACTTGGTTGTCCTTAAGCCATTTTGCCACAACTTTGGAAGTATGCTTGGGGTCATTGTCCATTTGGAAGACCCATTTGTGACCAAGCTTTAACTTCTTGATTCAGGTCTTGAGATGTTGCTTCAGTATATCCACATCATTTTCTATCCTCATGATGCCATCTATTTTGTAAAGTGCACCAGTCCCTCCTGCAGCAAAGCACCCCCACAACATGATGCTGACACCCCCGTGCTTCACGGTTGGGATGGTGTTCTTCGGCTTGCAAGCATCCCCCTTTTTCCTCCAAACATAACGATGATCATTATGGCCCAACAGTTCTATTTTTGTTTCATCAGACCAGAGGACATTTCTCCAAAAAGTACGATCTTTGTCCCCATGTGCAGTTGCAAACTGTAGTCTGGCTTTTTTATGGGGGTTTTGGAGCAGTGGCTTTTTCCTTGCTGAGCGGCCTTTCAGGTTACGTCGATATAGGATTTGTTTTACTGTGGATATAGATACTTTTGTACCCGTTTCCTCCGTCTTCACAAGGTCCTTTGCTGTTGTTCTGGGATTGATTTGTGCTTTTCGCACAAGTACGTTGATCTCTAGGAGACAGAACGCGTCTCCTTCCTGAGCGGTATGATGGCTGCGTGGTCCCATGGTGTTTATACTTGCGTACTATTGTTTGTACAGATGAACGTGGTACCTTCAGGCGTTTGGAAATTGCTCCCAAGGATGAACCAGACTTGTGCAGGTCTACAATTTATTTTCTGAGGTCTTGGATGATTTCTTTAGATTTTCCCATGTCAAGCGAAGAGGCACTGAGTTTGAAGGTAGGCCTTCAAATACATCCACAGGTACACCTCCAATTGACTCAAATGATGTCAATTAGCCTATCAGAAGCTTCTAAAGCCATGACATCATTTTATGGACTTTTCTAAGCTGTTTAAAGGCAGTCAACTTCGTGTATGTTAACTTCTGACCCGCTGGAATTGTGATACAGTGAAATAATGTCTGTAAACAATTGTTGGAAAAATTACTTGTCATGCACAAAGTAGATGTCCTAACCGACTTGCCAAAACTAGTTTGTTCACAATAAATTTGTGGAGTGGTTGAACAACGAGTTTTGATGACTCCAACCTAATTGTATGTAAACTTCAACTGTAAGTCTAATGCTGCCTGAGCCTGATGAACCATATATTAAATACATTTTGTGAGCCCTACTTTAGACATATGAGCCAAAGCCCAAATGATTGTGCCATTATCCAATAAAGTCCCCTATGATATACATGTAGGCTACTGCACATTACACAAGACAGCTACATCTGTGGGCTTTTCTGTTTTTCTATGTTTTTAAATTAAGGTGACCCCCGAAAGCCAGATGGAGATGGGCATTTCGTCCTTATATTACTGTAACATATGCTGCAGCAAATGTAGGGACCACAATGGGGGGGGAAAAGTCCCTGATATTATTGTGAAATCCCGGTCACTGTTTAAATGATTTGTGTATATACAGTACCAGTCAAGTTTGGACACCTACTCATTCACCTACTCATTTTTACTATTTTCTAAATTGTAAAACCAAAACATGTTAAACAAATCAAAATATAATTTATATTTGAGATTCTTCAAAGTAGCCACCCTTTGCCTTGACCGCTTTGCACTCTTGGCATTCTCTCAACCAGCTTCATGAGGTAGTCACCTGGAATGCATTTCAATTAACAGGTGTGGCTTGTTAAAAGTTGAATAGTGGAATTTCTTTCCTTAATGCGTTCGAGCCCCTGTTTAGACTCTTAAGGATTAGATACCAAACCTGTTCACAAGGTTGGTTTGTTTCCACAGATCTAGGTAAATCTGCTTTTAGTTTTAAAGCACCTCATTGCTAAAATCCCCAGGAGCTGAACGGTAGCCCGTAGACTGGGCTAAAATCCCCAGGAGCTGAACGGAAGCTCGTAGACTAGGCTAAAATCCCCAGGAGCTGAACGGAAGCTCGTAGACTGGGCTAAAATCCCCTGGAGCTGAACGGTAGCCCGTATACTGGGCTAAAATCCCCAGGAGCTGAACGGTAGCCCGTAGACTGGGCTAAAATCCCCAGGAGCTGAACGGTAGCCCGTAGACTGGGCTAAAATCCCCCAGGAGCTGAACGGTAGCCCGTAGACTGGGCTAAAATCCCCAGGAGCTGAACGGTAGCCCGTAGACTGGGCTAAAATCCCCCAGGAGCTGAACGGTAGACTGGGCTAAAATCCCCAGGAGCTGAACGGAAGCTCGTAGACTGGGCTGGTGTGGTGTAAGGCCGGCCTTACTGTTAGTTAGGATAGTAGAATACACAACATGCAATTTAGATTTGGTTGTGCATCAGCAGGTTTCCTCTTATGTCAGTAACTGACAGTCACTTAATTAGCCACGTCAGATAACAATGTTTAGATTGGTAGTTAGTCTAGCCAGTTATCTAAACTTGTAGTAATTATGGCCGAATACTGACCGAGCACACGGGTCACGTGCCTCGGGGCCCTGACCTCCAGGGGGCCCCTGTTAATTTTATTAGTCACCTGGACCACCCTAGAACCTTCCCCACCACCACCCCTCCCTCCGACCACAGCATACCCCCAGTTAACTTAAGCCCTGGTCAAAAGTAGTGAATTATTAAAGGGAGTCATTTGGGACACTAGAGCATTCAATTGAAGGGCAAAATCTGCAGAGTCAAGAAAACCAGATTTTAGTCATCTGAACAGTGCCCCCTATATGCTGTGTTGCTAAATATGGAACCTTGTTGTCCTTGTTCCTAGGTCATCTGAACAGTGCCCCCTATATGCTGTGTTGCTAAATATGGAACCTTGTTGTCCTTGTTCCTAGGTCATCAACAGTGAAGTCCCCCACTTTTACTCTAAAATCCTCATTCTAATGATATTATCATACGTGGAATAATCTGTGAAAATATCCCAAATGGCACCCTATTCCCTAATAGTGCACTACTTTAGACCAGAGCCCTATTCCCTATATAGTGCACTACTTTAGACCAGAGCCCTATTCCCTATATAGTGCACTACTTTTGACCAGGGCCCTATTCCCTATATAGTGCACTACTTTTAGACCAGGGCCCTATTCCCTATATAGTGCACTACTTTAGACCAGGGCCCTATTCCCTATATAGTGCACTACTTTAGACCAGGGCCCTATTCCCTATATAGTGCACTACTTTAGACCAGGGCCCTATTCCCTATATAGTACACTACTTTAGACCAGAGCCCTATTCCCTATATAGTGCACTACTTTAGACCAGGGCCCTATTCCCTATATAGTGCACTACTTTAGACCAGGGCCCTATTCCCTATATAGTGCACTACTTTAGACCAGGGCCCATGAAGTGCACCATCTAGGGAAGAATAGTTTACTATTTGGGAACGCAGAGGTTGAATGAATAGCTTCCCTGTATCTCAGATTACAATTCTTTGGTAACTGATTCAAACTTCCTGGATGTATTTTTTTTTAAATAGAGATTATATTAAAACAGTGATTTAGGAACACTTATCTTTTGTTTTTTCCCTTTTTATTATGAAATTTAATTATTTGCATTTTTTTTTTAATCCTTCTGGCTATTAAACTATTTCGGTAGTACATTGTCTCTGGGCAGATCACTACTCTTATAGACAGACGTATTCATCCACCGGTTTCTAGTGCTGAGCGATTAGTGCTTTTTGAGGTTGTTTTATATATTTTTTGAAAACATTAAAATGCACTCTGCATTATGTGGGTTGACTGCTGTAACAATACAGAATAAAATAATATATATACAAGTCCCATGATGGTAGTGAATGTCCATCACTTATTCACATTACTTTAATACAATATTTAAGTTGTGTATATTACAATTAGTTTTATTATTTAAATACTTTATTTAATTTCAAGTTCCAAGTCATCTAAGTTTTATAGAGCTGCTTCCTATGCTGTCTGACAACCTCTATCCTAGTAGTAGTTCAAAGTATTAAAATGCATAATTACTGCTGAATACCAGTACCTCTATGAGCAACTGCTCTTTAACCCTCTAGATGATGTTTTCTGTCTCTTCTCTCCCTCTCTTTAATTACTGCTGAATACCAGTACCTCTATGAGCAACTGCTCTTTAACCCTCTAGATTATGTTTTCTGTCTCTTCTCTCCCTCTCTTTAATTACTGCTGAATACCAGTACCTCTATGAGCAACTGCTCTTTAACCCTCTAGATTATGTTTTCTGTCTCTTCTCTCCCTCTCTTTAATTACTGCTGAATACCGTTTCCTCTACGAGCAACTGCTCTTTAACCCTCTAGATTATGTTTTCTGTCTCTTCTCTCCCTCTCTTTAATTACTGCTGAATACCGTTTCCTCTACGAGCAACTGCTCTTTAACCCTCTAGATTATGTTTTCTGTCTCTTCTCTCCCTCTCTTTAATTACTGCTGAATACCGTTTCCTCTACGAGCAACTGCTCTTTAACCCTCTAGATTATGTTTTCTGTCTCTTCTCTCCCTCTCTTTAATTACTGCTGAATACCGGTTCCTGTCCGAGCAACTGCTCTGTATGTGTTCCCTCTTGATCATGTACTCTGTCTCTCATATGTAGCAGGCCTAAAATAAACACAGACTGAAAAAGTAGCCAAGCAATGGATTATGGCCATTGTAGTTAATTATCAAGCTTTCTGCGTTAAAACTATGTAGAACATATTATGGGATAGTAATGATGACAAAACCCTGTGAGTTTGTATTTTGAAATTCGTGGTCGCACATCGAGATTCAAAGGTTGCAAGTAAGATGTTCAAATAAATCTTGCAAACTTGATGTTTGAAACATTTAGCAAAGGTCGTAAACGTGTAACTTGACATTTGAATACCTTCAATGAGATTTGCAAGCGTAATTTATTTTCAGAATTATTACAAGTCCAATTTACGACTATTCTGTATTCTGCTGTGAAACAACAACAAAAATACACTGGCAGATTTTTCATCTGCGCACGCTCGGAGATCTGTCACTGGTGTCACATTGCCAAGAGACTTTGAAAAACTTGTAGAAAGTTTTGTAAATGTGTAGAAAGAGATTCTTTGAGCAGTTCGGGGGCAGGACTTTTTACTCCTGATCAATCAGCCAAAACCCCGGTTTCTCACATCCAGATTAAGCCTACAGTATTTCTGGATGACATTGTTTTTTTGCAATGGAGATGGTTGTAACGTATCAATGCCCAGCAGAGGCCACAGTATTCTCCCTCACAGTGAGAAAACAGTATGCTCCCTCACAGTGAGAAAACAGTATGCTCCCTCACAGTGAGAAAACAGTACTCCCTCACAGTGAGAAAACAGTACTCCCTCACAGTGAGAAAACAGTACTCCCTCACAGTGAGAAAACAGTATGCTCCCTCACAGTGAGAAAACAGTATGCTCCCTCACAGTGAGAAAACAGTATGCTCCCTCACAGTGAGAAAACAGTATGCTCCCTCACAGTGAGAAAACAGTATGCTCCCTCACAGTGAGAAAACAGTACTCCCTCACAGTGAGAAAACAGTATGCTCCCTCACAGTGAGAAAACAGTACTCCCTCACAGTGAGAAAACAGTATTCTCCCTCACAGTGAGAAAACAGTACTCCCTCACAGTGAGAAAACAGTACTCCCTCACAGTGAGAAAACAGTACTCCCTCACAGTGAGAAAACAGTACTCCCTCACAGTGAGAAAACAGTACTCCCTCACAGTGAGAAAACAGTATGCTCCCTCACAGTGAGAAAACAGTACTCCCTCACAGTGAGAAAACAGTATTCTCCCTCACAGTGAGAAAACAGTACTCCCTCACAGTGAGAAAACAGTACTCCCTCACAGTGAGAAAACAGTATGCTCCCTCACAGTGAGAAAACAGTACTCCCTCACAGTGAGAAAACAGTATTCTCCCTCACAGTGAGAAAACAGTACTCCCTCACAGTGAGAAAACAGTACTCCCTCACAGTGAGAAAACAGTACTCCCTCACAGTGAGAAAACAGTACTCCCTCACAGTGAGAAAACAGTACTCCCTCACAGTGAGAAAACAGTATTCTCCCTCACAGTGAGAAAACAGTATGCTCCCTCACAGTGAGAAAACAGTATGCTCCCTCACAGTGAGACAACAGTATTCTCCCTCACAGTGAGAAAACAGTATGCTCCCTCACAGTGAGACAACAGTATGCTCCCTCACAGTGAGAAAACAGTACTCCCTCACAGTGAGAAAACAGTACTCCCTCACAGTGAGAAAACAGGATGCTCCCTCACAGTGAGAAAACAGTACTCCCTCACAGTGAGAAAACAGTATTCTCCCTCACAGTGAGAAAACAGTATGCTCCCTCACAGTGAGAAAACAGTATGCTCCCTCACAGTGAGACAACAGTATTCTCCCTCACAGTGAGAAAACAGTATGCTCCCTCACAGTGAGACAACAGTATGCTCCCTCACAGTGAGAAAACAGTACTCCCTCACAGTGAGAAAACAGTACTCCCTCACAGTGAGAAAACAGGATGCTCCCTCACAGTGAGAAAACAGTACTCCCTCACAGTGAGAAAACAGTACTCCCTCACAGTGAGAAAACAGTACTCCCTCACAGTGAGAAAACAGGATGCTCCCTCACAGTGAGAAAACAGTACTCCCTCACAGTGAGAAAACAGTACTCCCTCACAGTGAGAAAACAGTACTCCCTCACAGTGAGAAAACAGTACTCCCTCACAGTGAGAAAACAGTACTCCCTCACAGTGAGAAAACAGTACTCCCTCACAGTGAGAAAACAGTATTCTCCCTCACAGTGAGAAAACAGTATGCTCCCTCACAGTGAGAAAACAGTATGCTCCCTCACAGTGAGACAACAGTATTCTCCCTCACAGTGAGAAAACAGTATGCTCCCTCACAGTGAGACAACAGTATGCTCCCTCACAGTGAGAAAACAGTACTCCCTCACAGTGAGAAAACAGTACTCCCTCACAGTGAGAAAACAGGATGCTCCCTCACAGTGAGAAAACAGTACTCCCTCACAGTGAGAAAACAGTATTCTCCCTCACAGTGAGAAAACAGTATGCTCCCTCACAGTGAGAAAACAGTATGCTCCCTCACAGTGAGACAACAGTATTCTCCCTCACAGTGAGAAAACAGTATGCTCCCTCACAGTGAGACAACAGTATGCTCCCTCACAGTGAGAAAACAGTACTCCCTCACAGTGAGAAAACAGTACTCCCTCACAGTGATAAAACAGGATTCTCCCTCACAGTGAGAAAACAGTACTCCCTCACAGTGAGAAAACAGTACTCCCTCACAGTGAGAAAACAGTACTCCCTCACAGTGAGAAAACAGGATGCTCCCTCACAGTGAGAAAACAGTACTCCCACAGTGAGAAAACAGTTCTCCCTCACAGTGCGAAAACAGGATTCTCCCTCACAGTGAGAAAACAGGATTCTCCCTCACAGTGAGAAAACAGTACTCCCTCACAGTGAGAAAACAGTACTCCCCCACAGTGAGAAAACAGTACTCCCTCACAGTGAGAAAACAGGATTCTCCCTCACAGTGAGAAAACAGTACTCCCCCACAGTGAGAAAACAGTACTCCCTCACAGTGAGAAAACAGTTCTCCCTCACAGTGAGAAAACAGTTCTCCCACAGTGAGAAAACAGGATTCTCCCTCAGTGAGAAAACAGTATGCTCCCTCAGTGAGAAAACAGTTCTCCCTCACAGTGAGAAAACAGTTCTCCCACAGTGAGAAAACAGTTCTCCCTCACAGTGAGAAAACAGTTCTCCCACAGTGAGAAAACAGGATTCTCCCTCACAGTGAGAAAACACTATGCTCCCTCAGTGAGAAAACAGTATGCTCCCTCAGTGAGAAAACAGTATGCTCCCTCACAGTGAGAAAACAGTATGCTCCCTCAGTGAGAAAACGGTGCTCCCTCACAGTGAGAAAACAGTATGCTCCCTCAGTGAGAAAACAGTACTCTATAACTACAGCGCCATCATCTTGACAGGAAGCAGAATTGCTCTGTCGCTTGCTGTGTGTTCGCGTTCCGTCCTGTTCTGCAGTTCTGTCAGATGGGGGCGCTGTGAGTTTGGTGAAACATCCTCAACTCTTTCTCCACACTCAGAGGCCCCTGCCTGGAACATCTTGGTCTCTGATTAGACAGAGAGCCACACAGAGAGAGAGAGAGCCTTACAAACTTGTAATCTTTATGTAATACATGTATCACTAGCCACTTTAAACTATGCCACTTTATGTTTACATACCCTACATTACTCATCTCATATGTATATACTGTACTCTATACCATCTACTGCATCTTGCCTATGCCGTTCTGTACCATCACTCATTCATATATCTTTATGTACATATTCTTTATCCCTTTACACTTGCGTGTATAAGGTAGTAGTTGTGGAATTGTTAGGTTAGATTACTTGTTGGTTATTACTGCATTGTCGGAACTAGAAGCACAAGCATTTCGCTACACTCGCATTAACATCTGCTAACCATGTGTATGTGACAAATAACATTTGATTTGATTTGAGCCACACAGAGAGAGAGAGCCACACAGAGGCCCCTGCCTGGAACATCTTGGTCTCTGATTAGACAGAGAGAGAGAGCTCCAAAAAGACAGGCAGAACAGTAATAACGATCTGACCACACTGAGAGGGGCTGCAGGAGAGAAAGGGAACAGAGGACAGGCTGCAGGAGAGAAAGGGAACAGAGGACAGGCTGCAGGAGAGAAAGAGAACAGAGGACAGGCTGCAGGAGAGAAAGAGGACAGAGGACAGGCTGCAGGAGAGAAAGGGAACAGAGGACAGGCTGCAGGAGAGAAAGGGAACAGAGGACAGGCTGCAGGAGAGAAAGGGAACAGAGGACAGGCTGCAGGAGAGAAAGGGAACAGAGGACAGGCTGCAGGAGAGAAAGAGGACAGAGGACAGGCTGCAGGAGAGAAAGTACGACCCTGCCTCACACAGGAAGCGGCGCAGGTCCTAATCCAGGCACTTGTCATCTCCCGTCTGGATTACTGCAACTCGCTGTTGGCTGGGCTCCCTGCCTGTGCCATTAAACCCCTACAACTCATCCAGAACGCCGCAGCCCGTCTGGTGTTCAACCTTCCCAAGTTCTCTCACGTCACCCCGCTCCTCCGCTCTCTCCACTGGCTTCCAGTTGAAGCTCGCATCCGCTACAAGACCATGGTGCTTGCCTACGGAGCTGTGAGGGGAACGGCACCTCCGTACCTTCAGGCTCTGATCAGGCCCTACACCCAAACAAGGGCACTGCGTTCATCCACCTCTGGCCTGCTCGCCTCCCTACCTCTGAGGAAGTACAGTTCCCGCTCAGCCCAGTCAAAACTGTTCGCTGCTCTGGCACCCCAATGGTGGAACAAACTCCCTCACGACGCCAGGTCAGCGGAGTCAATCACCACCTTCCGGAGACACCTGAAACCCCACCTCTTTAAGGAATACCTAGGATAGGATAAAGTAATCCTTCTAACCCCCCCCCCCCCCCCCCTTAAAAGAGTTAGATGCACTATTGTAAAGTGGTTGTTCCACTGGATATCATAAGGTGAATGCACCAATTTGTAAGTCGCTCTGGATAAGAGCGTCTGCTAAATGACTTAAATGTAAATGTAAATGTGATAGGCCAAGGGTCATGGTAAGATGAGCACAAGAACTCCACCATTCTCACACTACATCCCCCCAAGTGGCATGACACAAATGCTATCTTAAATGATAAACAAATCACATTTGCATAATAAGAGTTTACATTAATTGAAAAATTCTATTTTAATAGTTCTTTTTGGATTGTGAGTGTTTGTCTCATTTTGAAGGTCAAGAAAAAAAAAAAATATAATCTTTTTAAGTTGCATGTTGGAATTTACAAAGATTGAAGTCCTCTGCTTTTGGGCTAAAGAGCAGAAACCCAGACTTCCTGAAAGAAATGGATGATGTTGATATTGTAGTACTACAGGAAACATGGTGCAGAGGTGATGTTTCCACTGGCTGTCCACTAGGTTATAGGGAGATAATCATACCATCCACTAAATTAAAAGGAATCAAACAGGGCAGAGACTCAGGGGGAATGCTAATATGGTATAAATCTGAACTAATTCATTCAATCGAATTGATCAAAACAGGAGTATTCTTTATCTGGTTAAAAATCAACAAGGAGGCTATCTTAACAGATAAAAACGTCTTCCTCTGTAGCAGCACTGTAGACTACTTCCTCACCGACCTCAACCCAGAGTCTCTCAGAGCCTTCACAGTCAGCCCACTAACACCTCTCTCAGACCACAGTAAAATCACAGTGTATCTGAGAAGAGCAGAACCCAACCATGAAGCATCACGGCCCAATGAATTACATGGTACTAAACAGGCCTATAGATGGAGTGCAAACAGTACAGACATCTACCAAAAAGCAATTAGTAGCCAAAAAATACAATCTCTCCTGGACAACTTTTTAGCCTTAACATTGTCCTTCAGCAATGAAGGTGTAAATTTGGCCGTTTGGAACATAAACTTTATATTTGACAAATTAGCCTCCTTGGCTAATTTAAAGAAGCATAAGAGCAAAACAGAAATAACAGATAATGAAAAATGGTTTGATAATGATTGCAAAAATCGAAGAAAGTCATCTACCAGTCCTACTACCAGTCTACTCAACCTCTACCAGCCTACTCAGCCTCTACCAGTCCTACTATCAGTCTACTCAGCCTCTACCAGTCCTACTATCAGTCTACTCAGCCTCTACCAGTCCTACTATCAGTCTACTCAGCCTCTACCAGTCCTACTACCAGTATACTCAGCCTCTACCAGTCTACTCAGCCTCTACCAGTCCTATTATCAGTCTACTCAGCCTCTACCAGTCTACTCAGTATCTACCAGTCCTACTACCAGTCTACTCAGCCTCTACCAGTCCTATTTTCAGTCTACTCAGCCTCTACCAGTCTACTCTGTCTCTACCAGTCCTATTTTCAGTCTACTCAGCCTCTACCAGTCTACTCGGTATCTACCAGTCCTACTACCAGTCTACTCAGCCTCTACCAGTCTACTCAGCCTCTACCAGTCCTACAATCAGTCTACTCAGCCTCTACCAGTCTACTCAGCCTCTACCAGTCCTACTACCAGTCTACTCAGCCTCTACCTGTCTACTCCGTCTTTACCAGTCCTACTTTGTCTCTACCAGTCTACTCAGCCTCTACCAGCCAGTCCTACTGGCTCTACTCAGCCTCTACCAGTCCTACTACCAGTCTACTCAGTCTCTTCCAGTCTACTCAGCCTCTACCAGTCCTACTACCAGTCTACTCAGCCTCTACCAGTCCTACTATCAGTCTACTCAGCCTCTACCAGTCCTACTACCAGTCTACTCAGCCTCTACCAGTCTACTCAGTCTCTACCAGTCCTACTACCAGTCTACTCAGCCTCTACCAGTCCTACTACCAGTCTACTCAGCCTCTACCAGTCTACTCAGTCTCTACCAGTCCTACTACCAGTCTACTCAGCCTCTACCAGTCCTACTACCAGTCTACTCAGCCTCTACCAGTCCTACTACCAGTCTACTCAGCCTCTACCAGTCCTACTACCAGTCTACTCAGCCTCTACCCGTCTACTCAGTTAATGGTATTGGATCAGTCACAGAGCCCCTTTCCAAATGAATTCATTTTTTCTGAAAGATATGCTTTTTAAGTTGCCATCGTTTTTTTTTTAAATTATTTTTTGAACAGCTTAAATAGCTATCCAATGGATTCAGATGTACTGCTAATTTTGATGGATGTGGCCAGTCTGTACACCTGTGTTCCCCCATGCTGAAGGCCTACAATCGATTGCCAAATTCCTAAAGTCACTTGACCACTCAGTGAATCGCCCTAATGACCTTCTGTTGGCGCTCAAAAAAATTCTACCTACAAAAACTAAACATTCAAACTTGCTATCCCTACACGGGGACCTATAAGTGTGGAAGATGTGTTCAATGTAACAACACAGTAAATACTTACGTTGTGTATAAGCATTTCACTGTCCCCGCTATAACATCTGCTAAGCTGTGTATGCGACCAATACACTTTTATTTGATTTTATATGCTTACGTACCCATGTGGTAAAGCCTATGTGGGCTGAACAAAAAAAAAATATATATATCTGAACGCAAAACAGCGATCCACACTGGCAATATCAAATATTCTATCCTGGAACAGGCCCCATCCATCGGACTTGGCAACCTGCATGAAATGCTCACACAATGAGAGATGTTTTGGATTGATAGATTAAATACCATCCATCCACGATGTCTAAACAACGTTCTCATTCAGACGATTTTTGGAGACTTTCTATTTTTCATACCTCAAAACATCTATTTTTCATACCTACCTCATTTTTTTTTTTCATACCTCAACATCTATTTTTCATACCTCAAAACATCTATTTTTCGTACCTCAAAACATCTATTTTTCATACCTCAACATCTATTTTTCATACCTCAAAACATCTATTTTTCATACCTCATTTTTTTTTTCATACCTCAACATCTATTTTTCATACCTCAAAACATCTATTTTTCATACCTCAATTTTTTTTTTCATACCTCAACATCTATTTTTCATACCTCAACATCTATTTTTCATACGTCAAAACATCTATTTTTGTTGGCTTAATTGTGCACTAGGAAGTAATTAATTGCACCAAAATATCTCAAATTTCCTACATGCAATCATGATACCTAAATGCTATTTGTCGAGTTTATTTTGTTGATCTGTGTATTTGGATATTATATACTGTAACAATTACTTGTTGACTAATGTTTTGAAAACCACTATGCACCGCCCTCACCTAATGTTTTGAAAACCACTATGCACCGCCCTCACACTAGTTTGGGCAATTGTAATTATCACATGAACACCAGCAATAAAAAAAACAAATGTCTTTTGCGCATCTCTTGATGATCCGATGAAGGCCTAACTGACGAAACGCCTGCCCTGACAAAAACAAAAAGGTGAAATGAATCTTTTTTTGTCCTTTCAAAAACAATTTTTGCAGTGCCGCCTTTTCCCAATGTTCTTGAAACTTGGGATTTCAATTGTAGAATAGAATAACATTTGTAAAAAATAAAATAAAAAAGTTTGAAAAGATTACAAATGAAAACAACACACAATACTAGTTTTATGTTTGAGCATGTTTATCACAAAGCAACACATGGCAAAGAAATACTTTATGCATACAGTATGCATACAGTATGCATTAATATGGATATACCAAATACATTCTCTGATATAGGAAATACCAAATATATTCTCTGATATAGGATATACCAAATATATTCTCTGATATAGGATATACCAAATATATTCTCTGATATAGGATATACCAAATATATTCTCTGATATAGGATATACCAAATATATTCTCTGATATAGTAAATAGCAAATATATTCTCTGATATAGGATATACCAAATATATTCTCTGATATAGGATATACAGACATATGTTAGCTATAAATAATGTTCCTTAAAAGAACACTGCTACATGACATATCACAAACTGGTTCAACTGAGGAAATAATCATTTTACTTAATCATTCAACTGAGGAAATAATCATATAGGCCCTATTCCCTATATAGTGCACTACTAGGTAATAGGTAATAGGATGTGCCATGTGATACTACTAGGTAATAGGATGTGCCATGTGGTAAACAAAGCAGGAGAAGAAGAAAAGCAAGATGCTTCAAATGAGCTGGTCACAGGCACAGCTGGTCGCCTAGCAACAAGGAAACACACACATTAACCTCTGAGTGCTGGCTGGAGCAAGGTACGCCAACGGTATTATAGTAAACTAAAACGAATCATTAAAAAACGATTTATTTAAAAAATATATATATATATAATTAAGAAACTCGATTTAAAAACTAAAACTGTAATGAAACTATATTTGATTCCAAAACTAAACTAAATAAAATAAAAAACATAAATTATGTTCAGATTTTTTTCTAATGGGTTTTTCAAGCTTCTGAATCTGTCAGGTAAATACTGCCAGAAGATGGTAATGTTTCAGTAGGCCTTGCTTCACTATCAAATCTGACATCCTCCCCAGACATAGTGCTGCTGTTCTAGGTCTGTTGCTCTGGGTCTGTTGCTCTGGGTCTGTTGCTCTAGGTCTGTTGCTCTGGGTCTGTTGCTCTAGGTCTGTTGCTCTGGGTCTGTTGCTCTGGGTCTAGGTCTGTTGCTCTGGGTCTGTTGCTCTGGGTCTAGGTATGTTGCTCTAGGTCTGTTGCTCTGGGTCTGTTGGTCTGTTGGTCTAGGCCTGTTGCTCTGGGTCTGTTGCTCTGGGTCTGTTGCTCTGGGTCTGTTGCTCTGGGTCTGTTGCTCTGGGTCTGTTGCTCTAGGTCTGTTGCGCTGGGTCTAGGTCTGTTGGTCTAGGTCTGTTGCTCTGGGTCTGTTGGTCTAGGTCTGTTGCTCTGGGTCTGTTGCTCTGGGTCTGTTGGTCTAGGTCTGTTGGTCTAGGTCTGTTGCTCTGGGTCTGTTGCTCTGGGTCTGTTGGTCTAGGTCTGAGTCTGTTGCTCTGGGTCTGTTGCTTTGGGTCTGTTGCTCTAGGTCTGTTGGTCTGGGTCTGTTGCTTTGGGTCTGTTGCTCTAGGTCTGTTGCTCTGGGTCTGTTGGTCTAGGTCTGAGTCTGTTGCTCTGGGTCTGTTGGTCTGGGTCTGTTGGTCTAGGTCTGAGTCTGTTGCTCTGGGTCTGTTGGTCTGGGTCTGAGTCTGTTGCTCTGGGTCTGTTGGTCTGGGTCTGTTGCTCTAGGTCTGAGTCTGTTGCTCTGGGTCTGTTGCTCTGGGTCTGTTGGTCTAGGTCTGAGTCTGTTGCTCTGGGTCTGTTGGTCTGGGTCTGTTGCTCTAGGTCTGAGTCTGTTGCTCTGGGTCTGTTGCTCTGGGTCTGGGTCTGTTGCTCTGGGTGTAGGTCTCTAATAATCTAATCTGTAATAATCTGTAATCTAGGTCTGAGACTTCTAGAAATACAACCTACAACACATACCTGCCTCCTAGCTATTAGCCACCCAGGCTAACACTAAAACTACTATCATATCAAAACCAAATAGAAATGTTTTTAGAAAAATCAGATGGAATAAATTAAGTCAACAATAAAGATTAAGATTAAGTCAACAATAAAAAAAATGACTAATAGAAATAAAAACAAATATAATATATATATATATATATATATATATATATATATATATATAAATATATAACACAAAACCTATAATAACCTTGAAGCACACAGTGCAGCTCATTGACCATGATGGTGTGATTAATTTATCTTATGGTCTGATGGCTCTGGAGCACACAGACCACCAGGGTGACACCGAGACGTCCTCAGGAAGGTACCGTTATACGAGGATAAGACGTTAACCCTTATTCCTCGGCGCGGCCTTCACAGTGATGCACACTGGGTAGTGGTCGCTCACCGCCAGGGCCTGGAACACACAAACACACACCATCAGAGGCTTTAACACACTGTTTTTCTTACACTGTTTAAAGGCTTTAACACTGACATCATCAGAGGCTTTAACTCTGACACCATCAGAGGCTTTAACACTGACACCATCAGAGGCTTTAACACTGACACCATCAGAGGCTTTAACACTGACACCATCAGAGGCTTTAACATTGACACCATCAGAGGCTTTAACACTGATACCATCAGAGGCTTTAACACTGACACCATCAGAGGCTTTAACACTGACACCATCAGAGGCTTTAACACTGACACCATCAGAGGCTTTAACACTGACACCATCAGAGGCTTTAACACTGACACCATCAGAGGCTTTAACACTGACACCATCAGAGGCTTTAACACTGACACCATCAGAGGCTTTAACACTGACACCATCAGAGGCTTTAACTCTGACACCATCAGAGGCTTTAACACTGACACCATCAGAGGCTTTAACACTGACACCATCAGAGGCTTTAACTCTGACACCATCAGAGGCTTTAACACTGACACCATCAGAGGCTTTAACACTGACACCATCAGAGGCTTTAACACTGACACCATCAGAGGCTTTAACACTGACACCATCAGAGGCTTTAACACTGACACCATCAGAGGCTTTAACACTGACACCATCAGAGGCTTTAACACTGACACCATCAGAGGCTTTAACACTGACACCATCAGAGGCTTTAACTCTGACACCATCAGAGGCTTTAACACTGACACCATCAGAGGATTTAACACTGACACCATCAGAGGCTTTAACACTGACACCATCAGAGGCTTTAACTCTGACACCATCAGAGGCTTTAACACTGACACCATCGGAGGATTTTAACACTGACACCATCGGAGGCTTTAACACTGACACCATCGGAGGATTTAACACTGATACCATCAGAGGCTTTAACACTGACACCATCAGAGGCTTTAACACTGATATCGTCAGAGGATTTAACACTGACACCATCAGAGGCTTTAACACTGATACTGTTTTACATTGACGTTTTGGATCTCTAGTTGGTACAGTCTACATTAGATGCATTTCAGATCTGTCGAGAGAGAGAGAGAGAGAGAGAGAGAGAGGAGAGGGTGCTATACCTGTAGCTCGGTTAGTCCGTAGGCCTGTCTGAAGTCAAACACATCCAGAGAGGTTGGGTTGACTGCCTGGATCATCTTGTCCCCGTGGAGGACAACCCTATAGACAGACAGAGGAACAAAGAGGGGTCAGACAGGAGCAGAAGAACCATACAGCAGAAAGAGAAATCCTAAAGATGACCTTCTGGCTGATGAACAGTTACGTTGACATCCAGCACCTGCTCAATATACTGATCGGGTTGGATCCTAGGTCACATTACAAGTCTGTTTTAACCCGCTGAGCTTAAAGCTTAACCACATTTGTTACACTCAAAGGGAAGCCATAGGACGTGCACATGATTGTACGACCCCTGATGTATGTTTCTATGGCAACGCCCTCTGACCTGTCATAGGCACAGTCTGTGGACTCCTTGACGGTGGTGTCGATGGTGTCACCCGTCAGCCACAGGAAGCTGCTGTCAGACCGCAGGCGGATGCTGCTCCACTGCTTCTTGGGTACGTAGCCGCAGTCCGCATTGAAGTCGCCCATGATGATTACATTCTGAAGAAAGGAGATGTGAGATTGAGCATGAAAACTACCACAGGTGTGCAAAGTACATTGGACAACAACAAAAAACATGCTCAATGGAGATTTTTTTGTGCACCAGAATAATCTCTTTTAATCTTGTACCGATTACAGTTTACATTGCACACAAATTTGGTTTTGTAAGGTGTCATTTAAGGGCCTTTTTTGTTCACCATTTATAGAAATTATATCTGCTAAGACCCATAGTAATCTATTTTCTTTTTTACAAATACACACTATTACAAATATCTCATTGTCACAAATATCTCATTGTTACAAATATCACACACAATGGAGAACATTGAGCTCTACTGTTGGCGGTGGCTGTTGTGGTTTACTAGTGGAGTTATATGAGCTTGTAACTATTTCTGGGAGATACTGTATGTTGTTATTATTAACTTTACCTCTGCACGTTTTTTTACCCGGGCGAAAACAGAAATGATACAACTACTTATAAACCACTAGGAAGGTGGTTTGTGCCTTTCTAGGGAGTTTTTCCTAGCCACCGTACTTCTACACCTGCATTGCTTGTTGTTTGGGGTTTTAGGCTGGGTTTCTGTACAGCACTTTGTGACATCGGCTGATGTAAGAAGGGCTTTATAAATACATTTGATTGATAGGAAATTATTCAACTGCTGATAAACCACTAGGAAATGATACAACTACTGATAGACTACAACTATATATATATATATATATATGTATATACAGTGGGGAGAACAAGTATTTGATACACTGCCGATTTTGCAGGTTTTCCTACTTACAAAGCATGTAGAGGTCTGTAATTTTTATCATAGGTACACTTCAACTGTGAGAGGCGGAATCTAAAACAAAAATCCAGAAAATCACATTGTATGATTTTTAAGTAATTAATTTGCATTTTATTGCATGACATAAGTATTTGATCACCTACCAACCAGTAAGAATTCCGGCTCTCACAGACCTGTTAGTTTTACTTTAAGAAGCCCTCCTGTTCTCCACTCATTACCTGTATTAACTGCACCTGTTTGAACTCATTACCTGTATAAAAGACACCTGTCCACACACTCAATCAAACAGACTCCAACCTCTCCACAATGGCCAAGACCAGAAAGCTGTGTAAGGACATCAGGGATAAAATTGTAGACCTGCACAAGGCTGGGATGGGCTACAGGACAATAGGCAAGCAGCTTGGTGAGAAGGCAACAACTGTTGGCGCAATTATTAGAAAATGGAAGAAGTTCAAGATGACGGTCAATCACCCTCGGTCTGGGGCTCCATGCAAGATCTCACCTCGTGGGGCATCAATGATCATGAGGAAGGTGAGGGATCAGCCCAGAACTACACGACAGGACCTGGTCAATGACCTGAAGAGAGCTGGGACCACAGTCTCAAAGAAAACCATTAGTAACACATTACGCCGTCATGGATTAAAATACTGCAGCGCACGCAAGGTCCCCCTGCTCAAGCCAGCGCATGTCCAGGCCCGTCTGAAGTTTGCCAATGACCATCTGGATGATCCAGAGGAGGAATGGGAGAAGGTCATGTGGTCTGATGAGACAAAAATAGAGCTTTTTGGTCTAAACTCCACTTGCCGTGTTTGGAGGAAGAAGAAGGATGAGTACAGCCCCAAGAACACCATCCCAATCGTGAAGCATGGAGGTGGAAACATCATTCTTTGGGGATGCTTTTCTGCAAAGGGGACAGGACGACTGCACTGTATTGAGGGGAGGATGGATGGGGCCATGTATCGCGAGATCTTGGCCAACAACCTCCTTCCCTCAGTAAGAGCATTGAAGATGGGTCGTGGCTGGGTCTTCCAGCATGACAACGACCCGCAACACACAGCCAGGGCAACTAAGGAGTGGCTCCGTAAGAAGCATCTCAAGGTCCCGGAGTGGCCTAGCCAGTCTCCAGCCCTGAACCCAATAGAAAATCTTTGGAGGGAGCTGAAAGTCCGTATTGCCCAGCGACAGCCCCGAAACCTGAAGGATCTGGAGAAGGTCTGTATGGAGGAGTGGGCCAAAATCCCTGCTGCAGTGTGTGCAAACCTGGTCAAGAACTACAGGAAACGTATGATCTCTGTAATTGCAAACAAAGGTTTCTGTACTAAATATTAAGGTCTGCTTTTCTGATGTATCAAATACTTATGTCATGCAATAAAATGCTAATTAATTACTTAAAAATCATACAATGTGATTTTCTGGATTTTTGTTTTAGATTCCGTCTCTCACAGTTGAAGTGTACCTATGATAAAAATGACAGACCTCTACATGCTTTGTAAGTAGGAAAACCTGCAAAATCGGCAGTGTATCAAATACTTGTTCTCCCCACTGTATATGTGTATGTATATATATATATATATATATATATATATATATATATATGTATGTGTATATACAGTGGGGAGAACAAGTATTTGATACACTGCCGATTTTGCAGGTTTTCCTACTTACAAAGCATGTAGAGGTCTGTCATTTTTATCATAGGTACACTTCAACTGTGAGAGACGGAATCTAAAACAAAAATCCAGAAAATCACATTGTATGATTTTTAAGTAATTAATTTGCATTTTATTGCATGACATAAGTATTTGATCACCTACCAACCAGTAAGAATTCCGGCTCTCACAGACCTGTTAGTTTTTCTTTAAGAAGCCCTCCTGTTCTCCACTCATTACCTGTATTAACTGCACCTGTTTGAACTCGTTACCTGTATAAAAGACACCTGTCCACACACTCAATCAAACAGACTCCAACCTCTCCACAATGGCCAAGACCAGAGAGCTGTGTAAGGACATCAGGGATAAATTGTAGACCTGTACAAGGCTGGGATGGGCTACAGGACAATAGCCAAGCAGCTTGGTGAGAAGGCAACAACTGTTGGCACAATTATTAGAAAATGGAAGAAGTTCAAGATGACGGTCAATCACCCTCGGTCTGGGGCTCCATGCAAGATCTCACCTCGTGGGGCATCAATGATCATGAGGAATGTGAGGGATCAGCCCAGAACTACACGGCAGGACCTGGTCAATGACCTGAAGAGAGCTGGGACCACAGTCTCAAAGAAAACCATTAGTAACACACTACGCCGTCATGGATTAAAATCCTGCAGCGCACGCAAGGTCCCCCTGCTCAAGCCAGCGCATGTCCAGGCCCGTCTGAAGTTTGCCAATGACCATCTGGATGATCCAGAGGAGGAATGGGAGAAGGTCATGTGGTCTGATGAGACAAAAATAGAGCTTTTTGCTCTAAACTCCACTCGCCGTGTTTGGAGGAATAGAAGGATGAGTACAACCCCAAGAACACCATCCCAACCGTGAAGCATGGAGGTGGAAACATCATTCTTTGGGGATGCTTTTCTGCAAAGAGGACAGGACGACTGCACCGTATTGAAGGGAGGATGGATGGGGCCATGTATCGCGAGATCTTGATCAACAACCTCCTTCCCTCAGTAAGAGCATTGAAGATGGGTCGTGGCTGGGTCTTCCAGCATGACAACGACTCGAAACACACAGCCAGGGCAACTAAGGAGTGGCTCCGTAAGAAGCATCTCAAGGTCCTGGAGTGGCCTAGCCAGTCTCCAGACCTGAACCCAATAGAAAATCTTTGGAGGGAGCCGAAAGTCCGTATTGCCCAGTGACAGCCCCGAAACCTGAAGGATCTGGAGAAGGTCTGTATGGAGGAGTGGGCCAAAATCCCTGCTGCAGTGTGTGCAAACCTGGTCAAGAACTACAGGAAACGTATGATCTCTGTAATTGCAAACTAAGGTTTCTGTACCAAATATTCAGTTCTGCTTTTCTGATGTATCAAATACTTATGTCATGCAATAAAATGCAAATTAATTACTTAAAAATCATACAATGTGATTTTCTGGATTTTTGTTTTAGATTCCGTCTCTCATAGTTGAAGTGTACCTATGATAAAAATTACAGACCTCTACATGCTTTGTAAGTAGGAAAACCTGCAAAATCGGCAGTGTATCAAATACTTGTTCTCCCCACTGTATATGTATGTATGTGTATATATATATGTATGTATGTATATATGTATGTGTATATATATGTATGTATGTATGTATATATGTATGTGTATATATATTTAAGTATATATTTATGTATGTATATATGTATGTGTATATATATGTATGTATATATATTTATGTATGTATATATGTATGTGTATATATATTTATGTATGTAGAGGAAATAGGTAAATCCAAACCAAACTAGGTGTGTGTGTGTGTGTGTGTGTGTGTGTGTGTGTGTGTGTGTGTGTGTGTGTGTGTGTGTGTGTGTGTGTGTGTGTGTGTGTGTGTGTGTGTGTGTGTGCGTACTCTACCTTTGAGGTCCATCGTTGTTTGACATCTTGGAACACATCGTACAGTTCATTTATCTCCCTGACGGACGTTTCTGGAGTGGTGTGGATCGGGATGATCACAAAGTCCTGGACGGCTGCAGGGAAAGAGGGATACTTGTTGTCCCAAGCAACTTTTACAGCTCTGATACAATATGCCAGTTTAATCTACTGCCTTCTAACTGTTAAAGCAACTTGCCAATTCGGTATTTCTTCTTCGTGTTAAAACTGCGAGCAAGAATTGTAATTGAAGTGTAGCGCTGCAGTGAAGTGTCGTGCCCTAATAACATCTAGTCTAACGGTAATAATATATTGGTTAGTTCAGTCAGACCTGTTTTGGGGGAAGAGAACCAGACGATGAAAGGTTCCCTGGAGAAGGCATCCTCATCTCCAGGTTGGGTGTCTGGGTACTGGTACACTTCCTTTACTGACACCAGCCTCTGTCTGAGAAAGACATGTCATCACACTTCCTTTAGTATTGGTTCAGTGCTTTACTTATGGTCTGTGACAGTTCTCAGGCCCATACATGCACTGTAAAAAAATATATATAATAATCCTGCTGTTATTACGGTAAATTACTGTAAAAAAAGAAGAAAAGAAAGAAGTACAGTATGTTAATGTAAATTACAAATAAACTTTGGGTTAACAGTACATTGCTGTAAAGTTGACCAAAGTTTATTTGGAATTTACAGTAAATTACTGTAAAAACAGTAATTTTTTTACAGTCTGTTTATAACAGGTCTAAAAGAAAGCTAAATCCTTAAGATTTTGACAAAGTGTCCATATCATAGAGCAGGAACTGATACATGTAACGTGTTGAGTTGCTTATAGCTGATGATACACTGGCAATGTTTTGAGCCAATGTTGCCGAGCAACAGAGTTGGGTATGAGACCCAAGAGCAATGATCTAGCTCTGGTCTGCACTAACTAGCTCTTGTCCAGAGCGTATAGTAGCTCACTAGCACTGGTCCGCACTAGTTGTGGTCTAGTTCTGGTCCGCACTAACTAGCTCTGGGCCAGCTCCGGTCCAGGGTGTAGCTAGTGTCTGCACTAACTAGCTTTTGTACAGGGCGTAGATAGTAGTTAGCTAGCTCTGTTCTGCATTAGCTCTAGTCTAACTCTGGTCCACACTAGCTGTGGTCGAGCTTTTGTCTGCACTAACTAGCTCTGGGCCAGCTCTCGTCTGCACAAACTAGCTCGTGTCCAGGACATAGATAGTAGCTAGCTAGGTCTGGTCTACACTAACTAGCTCTAGTCCAGGGTCCGCGCTAGCTCTGGTCCAGGGCATTGCTAGTCCAGGGCGTACAGACTGAGTCAACTTCAATAAAGCTTTATGCTAGAATTTACCACAGTTAACTACTCATACTACTGCTACTGCAGTAACTACCACCACTACTACTACTACTGCCACAGTCACCACTACTACCACTACCATTACAACTCGCCCATTAACGTTATAATCCACAATAATAACTCCACACCTACAAACCAACCCAAAATACGTCAGTATAACTATGAAAACCTTATCACCTCCACTTCTTTAATTACCATGAAAAACACTTAGAGGAGCAAGAACATCACATTTTCTTCAGGACATTTCCATTTTTGTAACTAAAGTTTTAAATTAGATTTACCAAATATTGAAATCATAATCATTTCCACCACCTACACGAGTCACGTGATTTTGTTGGTGATTCTTCCCTGGTCACCATAGCAACATTTGGTCATACTGTTTTTAAAATGTTATTTAACTAGTTAAGAACAAATTCTAATTTACAATGACAGCCTACCGGGGAACACTGCCTTGTTCAGGGGTAGAACTACATATTTTTACCTTGTCAGCTCGGGGATTCGATCCAGCAACCTTTCGGTTTCTGGCCCAACGCGCTAGGCTACCTGCCGCTCCAATGGTTAGCATTAATACTTTTGGAACGACAGCTATATTTAAATGAGCTCCCCATGCATTTCAATAGCAAAAAAGGCCCATAGACTTGAATGGTAATACAATAAAATAATTCTAGACTTACAGCAAATATTTTTTACAACTAAACCAAGATAGACCACAGCTTAAAGTTTCCAATGTGAACAAATGAGTAGATCAAGCAAAGAGGGGGCAGAGCCAAGCACTGGCTAGCGATATCCTATTGGCACGTTGTAGTACATATCTGCATATTTCCGTTAGGGAACGCCTACTCTGTGAAGTGCGCGTGTGCAATAACTCAATTCGCCTTTGCACTCCTTTTAAACAGCGTGATTTTTAACAACTTTTGTAAAGGGTAAAAGTCTACAAAACTTAGTCCACTCTGTTCATAACAGATTGTAGTTTTGCGAACAGAAAACTGTATTGTGATCAAATGTTTAATTAATGAGAAAATGTGCAGAATGTCGGCCAAAATCCATCTTGTTCCACTGCCCGCCAGTAGGTTTCCTCTCACTACCATATTTGGTAGTGAGTGGAAACGCCATCCGGATGCTTCACATTTATACATCCAGTGAAATATCTGTCTCATTGTTCTATCTGTGCCTACAGTAGCTCCTCTTTCACCATTTTAGCTACGAACTCCAAAACAATGTTGAGATGTTCAAACTGACCCAAATTAGATTGTTCGCATTTGCATAAATTAACATGGGTTTGAATGAGAACCATAGGAATACAGAGGTAGCTATTCAAAACGGACATGCATCTTGGCCAATTAAACTACAATAACTTTAAAACATGCAGGCTATCCTAAATTCTTTTATCAACTATAACTATCTACATTTACATTAATTAGCATAAAATCACTTGCCAATAGTAACTCTTGAACCGTTCAAGCTAGAGACACCAAACCGACTTTCACATTCAGGCTATCATAACGTCATATTCTTAAACTTTATCAAAGTACTTTATCAAAGTATTCACACCCCTTTAATTTTTCCAAATTTTGTTGTTACAGACTTTATTTAAAATGGATGACATTTAGATTTTGTGTCACTGATCTACACACAATAGCCCATCATGTCAAAGTGGAATGTTGTTTGTAGAACATTTTAGAAATTAATACAAAATTAAAAACTGAAATGTCTTGAGTCAATAAGTATTAAACCCCTTTGTCATGACAAACCTCAATAAATTCAGAAGTAAAAATGTGCTTAAAAAATAGCATAATAAGTTGCATGGACTCATTTCGTGTTCAATAATAGTGGTTAACATGATTTTTGAATAACTACCTCAACTCTGTACCCCAACATATACAATTATCTGTAAGGTCCCTCAATCGAGTAGTGAATTTCAAACACAAAGCCCAGGGAGCTTTTTCAATGCCTCTTTTTTTTTTTTTTTTTCAATGCCTTTTTTGATCAGTCTATTGGTAGACTGATCAAAAAAAGGAGAAACTGAATATCCCTTTGAGCATGGTGAAGTTATTAATTAGGCTTTGGATGGTGTATCAATACACCCAGTCAGAGAAGAAGGAAACTGCTCAGGGATTTCACCATGAGGCCAATGGTGACTTTTAAAGAGTTACAGAGTTTAATGGCTGTGATAGGAGAAAACTGAGGATGGATCAACAACATTGTAGTTACTCCACAATACTAACCTAAATGACAGAGTGAAAAGAAGGAAGCCTGTACAGAATACAAATATTACAAAACATGCATCCTGTTTGAAACTCGGCACTGGAGTAATACTGCAAAAAATGTGGCAAAGAAATTAACGTTTTGTCCTGAATACAAAGCGTTATGTTTGGGGCAAATACAACACATCACAATATACCACTCTTCATATTTTCAAGCATGGTGATGCTGCATCATGTTATCAGTATGCTTGTCATCGGCAAGGACTATAGTTTTTTTTGGATAAAAATTGACATAATACAGCTGTAAGCACAGGCAAAATTGTAAGACTTGCCTGTAGATAAAGGGTACTACTCCCTGTAAGTCTTACCTGTAGATAAAGGCGTACTGCTCCTTGTAAGACTTACGTCCCAGTCTGTCACTGATCACATAGTTATACTCATTCTTCCTGGAGCTGTAGTCACTGCAGAGGACAGAGCGAGCAGGGGGGGGGTGGTTGGATGGATGGATGGGTAAGTAGATGGGTAAATGGATGAATTAATACATTAATGAACCAATGAATGAATCATCAAACAAATGAATGGATGGATGAACAACTTAATGTTCTTTATTGACAGTGTTGGGGAGTAGTGAACTAAATGTAATTCAACTAGAAATGTAACTACGTTCTGCAGTAGCTTGGTGGTAGTCGAACTGTGTTTTGTCCTGTAGTGCCGTAGCTAACTACACACAACTTTTTGGGAGCCAAAATAATATAAAATATGGGTGAAGTAGGTAAAAACGTCCTTTTTCAGCATCAGACCTGTCTTATTCTCACTTGAAACACGTTTTTTTTGTGTTTAATAGGCTAATTTACACATTCTGTTAACATCTGATTCCAGAGTGATCACATCTGATTCCAAAGTGATCTGTTCTTGCTGTTTGTCGTCTATGCCACTTTAGATTTAGATATGATAATTTTTTCACAAAGTAGTTTGGATGTAATGAACTACTTTTTCAAAGTAACTTCAGTTAAAGCAAACTATATTTTTCTTGAGGGTATCTTAAATTATTCCAGTGTTAAGTACAGTGCATTCAGAAACTATTCAGACCTCTTGATCTTTTCCACATTTTTGTTACGTTACAACCTTATTCTAAACTGGATTAAATATGATTTTTTCTCTCATCAATCTACACACAATACCTTGTAATGACAAAGCGAAAACAGATTTTTAGAAACCACCAAGATTCTTCCTAGAGCTGGCCGCCCCGGCCAAACTGAGCAATCGAGGAAGAAGGGCCTTGGTCAGGGAGGTGACCAAGAACTCGATGGTCACTCTGACAGAGCTCCAGAGTTCCTCTGTGGAGATGGGAGAACCTTCCAGAAGGACAACCATCTCTGCAGCACTCCACCAATCAGGCCTTTATGGTAGTGGCCAGATGGAAGCCACTCCTCAGTAAAATACACATGACAGCCTGCTTGGAGTTTGCCAAAAGGCACCTAAAGACTCTCAGATCATGAGAAACCAGATTCTCTGGTCTGATGAAACCAAGATTGAATTCTTTGGCCTGAATGCCAAGTGTCATGTCATGTCCCTACGGTGAAGCATGGTGGTGGCAGCATCATGCTGTGGGGATGTTTTTCAGCTGCAAGGACTGGGAGACTAGTCAGGATCAAGGGAAAGATGAACGAAGCAAAGTACAGAGAGATCTTTGATGAAAACCTGCTCCAGAACCCTCAGGACCTCCGACTGGGGCGAAGAATCATCTTCCAACAGGACAACAACCCTAAGCACACAGCCAAGACAACACAGGATGGCAGAGAAAAATGGGAGAAACTCCCCAAATACAGGTGTGCCAAACGTGTAGCGTCATACCCAAGAAGACTTGAGGCTCTAATCAATGCCAAAGGTGCTTCAACAAAGTACTGATTAAAGGGTCTGAATATTTATGTAAATATGATATGTCTAAAAACCTGTTTTTTGTTTTGTCATTATGGGGTATTTTATGTAGATTGATGAGGAAGAAAAACAATTTAATCCATTTTAGAATAAGTCTGTAACGTGACAAAATGTAGAAAAAGTAAAGGGGTCTGAATACTTCCTGAATGCACTCTAATTGGTAGTTTGGTCAACTACATTTTCAGAGTAGCTTCCCCAACACTTTTTTAATAACACCCAGACTAATACACACTAGTGTTATTGTAACAGGGGAGTATGTCTTTCAGGTCTTGGCCATCACACCAGTCATTGTTATTTTAACTGTGTCTTTCAGGCCCAGGTCATCCCTACCTGTTGAGTTTGGTCATGAGCTGAGGGAAAGCCTTCCCACTGAGATCTTTGATCTCCATCACCAGCATGATGTCACAGCGAGCGATCAGCTGCAATATAGAGACAGCTTTTAGTACACTGGATAGAGATGCTGGTACATGTGTATGGGAAACCTCAACTGAACATCATGTACTTCCTCAGATGGCCAGGGTTTCACTCTGTGGTGGATGTTCTCCTCTATGGGAAATTAAACTTCCTGTATATTATATACACTACCGTTCAAAAGTTTGGGGTCACTTTGAAATGTCCTTGTTTTTGAAAGAAAAGCAATTTTTTTGTCCATTAAAATAACATCAAATTGATCAGAAATACAGTGTAGACATTGTTAATGTTGTAAATGACTATTGTAGCTGGAAATGGCAGATTTTTAATGGAATATCTACATAGTCGTACAGAGGCCCATTATCAGCAACCATCACTCCTGTGTTCCAATGGCACGCTGTGTTCGCTAATTCAAGTTTATCATTTTCACTGATGTTATTTTAAATGGACAAAAAAATTGCTTTTCTTTAAAAAACAAGGACATTTCGAAGTGACCCCAAACTTTTGAACGGTAGTGTACTTAATATACAGGAAGTTTAATTTCCCATAGAGGAGAACGTCCACCACAGAGTGTACTTCATTAGTTATATAATATAGGTATTCTCACAGATCCAATTCTCACGCTAACCTGACCTCACTCAGACTCTGTTCTGTTTTCTAAAGAATGTTGTCACACCATATCCCCCTGCTTACTTCTGCTTTCCATGGGACACATTTATACCCAGTTCAGGTGTCTTTCGTTTGTTTATTGCACCAATAGGTTGTCCTGTTGAGGTCGGGACACCTTCTTTACTTCCATATTCTGAAGGATGTTGTAACATCTGTACAATCACCTTCCTCACCTCTGCTTTCCATGGAATGCATTTCTACACACTACAGTTCAGGGGTCTTTTGCTTTTGTCAACAAAACACACCAGTAACTGGAACTATAAAATAATCAAATAACCATCCTGAGTGTTACTGATGTACATACAGTACACGCACGGCATTATCCATACAGTACACGGACAGCATTATCTATACATTACATGCATGGCATTATCCATACATTACATGGACAGCATTATCTATACATTACATACATGGCATTATCTATACATTACATACACGACATTATCCATACAGTACACGGACAGCATTATCTATACAGTACATGCACGGCATTATCCATATCGTACATGCACGGCATTATCCACACATTACATGCATCGCATTATCCAAACATTGCATGGACAGCATTATCTATACATTACATACATGGCATTATCTATACATTACATACACATCATTATCTATACATTACATGCACGGCATTATCCATACATTACGCGGACATCATTATACATACAGTACATGAACATCATTATCCATACAGTACATGCACATCATTATCCATACAGTACATGCACAGCATTATCAATACATTACATGCATAGCATTATCTATACAGTACATGCATGGCATTATCTATACATTACATGCATGGCATTATCTATACATTACACGGACATCATTATCTATACATTACATGCACAACGTTGTCTATACAGTACATGGACAGCATTATCTATACAGTACATGCACAGCATTATCTATTAATGTAAATTGTAATGACAGGATTGATGCCCTTGACGTGCACCATCTCGTTTCCGAGGGGTCCTGTATAGGTTTATTACGCTAAAGTGGTGAGGTAATGAATGTGACACACTGCGGTTAACTAGTCTAACTAGTTAACATGTACGGTACAGAGTCTAAGGTTCAAAATGTCAACCACTGTTTGCAGAAGCGACTGCGAAACTCACCGTTAGCACCACAAAAGAGACCGTAACGGCAGACTGTAAATGGAACAACCACATCTAGTTTCTACACAAATTATAAAGGATTCAACATCTACATACAGTTGAAGTCGGAAGTTTAAATACACTTAGGATGGAGTCATTAAAACTCGTTTTTCAACCACTCCACATATTTCTTGTTAACACACTATAGTTTTGGCAAGTCGGTTAAGGACATCTACTTTGTGCATGACACAAGTCATTTTTCCAACAATTGTTTACAGACAGATTATTTCACTTATAATTCACTGTATCACAATTCCAGTGGGTCAGAAGAGACGAGTAAAATGAGTCCTATATCGACATAACCTGAAAGGCCACTCAGCAAGGAAGAAGCCACTACTCCAAAATTGCCATAAAAAATCCAGACTACGGTTTGCAACTGCACATGGGGACAAATATCGTACTTTTTGGAGAAATGTTTTCTGGTCTGATGAAACAAAAATAGAACTGTTTGGCCATAATGACCATCGTTATGTTTGGAGGAAAAAGGGGGAGGCTTGCAAGCTGAAGAATGCCATCCCAACCGTGAAGCACAGGGGTGGCAGCATCATGTTGTGGTGCACTTCACAAAATAGATGACATCATGAGAAAGGAAAATTATGTGGATATAATGAAGCAACATCTCAAGACATCAGTCAGGAAGTTAAAGCTCGGTCGCAAAAGGGTCTTCCAAATGGACAATGACCCCAAGCATACTTCCAAAGTTGTGGCAAAATGGCTTAAGGACAACAAAGTCAAGGTATTGGAGTGGCCATCACAAAGCCCTGACCTCAATCCTCTAGAAAATGTGTGGGCAGAACTGTAAAAGCGTGTGCGAGCAAGGAGGTTTACAAACCTGACTCAGTTACAACAGCTCTGTCAGGAGGAATGGGTCACAATTCACCCAACTTATTGTGGGAAGCTTGTGGAAGGCTACCCAAAACATTTGACCCAAGTTAAACAATTTAAAGGCAATGCTACCAAATACTAATTGAGTGTATGTAAACTTCTGACCCACTGGGAATGTGACGAATGAAATAAAAGCTGAAATAAATCATTCTCTCTACTCTTATTCTGACATTTCACATTCTTACAATAAAGTGGTGATCCTAACTGATCTAAGACAGGGGATTTTTTACTAGGATTAAATGTCGGGAATTGTGAAAAGCTGAGTTGAAATGTATTTGGCTAAGGTGTATGTAAACTTCCGACATCAACTGTACATACATGAAGTGTTACATGGATGTATAAAAACATCAGTAAAATGAGCACATGTAGTGTCCTGAACAACATGGAGACGGTAATAGGTCTATTGGAGAACGTCTGTAATGTTAAATAAAATAAAAAATACAATTCCCCTTGTAGCAGGCTTTGGGTTTCCTCTAAATGTTTAAGTCCTCAATGGAATAGTTGTGTTTCCCCCCCCCCCCCCCCCCCTTCTCTTAAATGTTACTAACTGATCTGTTGTCTGTTACACGAAGGACCTTGACAGAAGGACTGAGTGCTGCGCTAACCAATGTTAGCGGTAGCATTACTATGATGAAATGTAAGTAGAGCGGCTTGATATTATTTACAGAGCAATGAAGCTCAAATCATCGTACTTCAATACTCACTGCTTCTGACTACTTTCTTAGGCTTTGTCCCAACTGCCCCCCCCCCCCCTATTTCCTACATAGTGCACTACTTTTGACCAGGGCCCATAGGTATTAGGGTGCTATTTGGCACGTAATTTTGGTTTAAACTAAATAAATGTAGACTACTTACAGCCAATATGACATCAACCACCTCTTGCTTCTCTATTTTCTTCTCTCCAAAGGACTGGATGTTGAAGGTGCAGATCTTCAGGGCTGAGCCCCGACCACTGAGCCCCAGAACCATGCCCAGCACCATCCAGCTCACTACCCTCCAAACACTATCATCACCCGACATGCTCACTGAGAGGTCAACAACAGACTGGCTGAGGGTACAGAGAGCCAGGAGTAGTAGTAGTAGCAGCTGTGTGTGTGTTTAAGCTATCTGAAACTCAACACTTCCTTTTAGATGTATGATTAAAAAAAGACATCACACATATCTTCTGTAACATTGGCTAGAGTCTCTCTCTCTCTCTCTCTCTCTCTCTCTCTCTCTCTCTCTCTCTCTCTGTCTCTGTCTCTGTCTCTCTCTCTGTCTCTGTCTCTCTGTCTCTGTCTCTCTGTGTCTCTCTCTCTCTCTCTCTGTCTCTCTGTCTCTGTCTCTCTCTCTCTCTCTCTCTCTCTCTCTCTCTCTCTCTTTCTCGCACTCTCTCGCTCTCTCTGTCTCTCTCTCTCTCTCTCTCTCTCTCTCTCTCTCTCTCTCTCTCTCTCTCTCTCTCTCTCTCTCTCTCTCTCTCTCTCTCTCTCTTTCTCGCACTCTCTCGCTCTCTCGCTGTCTCTCTGTCTCTCTCTAGGATGTGGTGAGAGGTCTATCAGCATAGAGGCAGGAAGCTATCTAGCTCAAATACAGGCGACGCGTTATGTCGTGTGGTGTTGCTTTTTGAATTGAGATTATATTTATTATCGATTCTCATTAGTTCCTGCCAAGGCAGCAGCTACTCTTCCTGGGGTTTATTATGGATCCCCATTAGTTCCTGTCAAGGCAGCAGCTACTCTTCCTGGGGTTTATTATGGATCCCCATTAGTTCCTGCCAAGGCAGCAGCTACTCTTCCTGGGGTTTATTATGGATCCTCATTAGTTCCTGCCAAGGCAGCAGCTACTCTTCCTGGGGTTTATTATGGATCTCCATTAGTTCCTGCCAAGGCAGCAGCTACTCTTCCTGGGCTTTATTATGGATCCCCATTAGCTCCTTCCGAGACAGCAGCTACTCTTCCTGGGGTTTATTATGGATCCCCATTAGTTCCTGTCAAGGCATCAGCTACTCTTCCTGGGGTTTATTATGGATCCTCATTAGTTCCTGTCAAGGCAGCAGCTACTCTTCCTGGGGTTTATTATGGATCCCCATTAGTTCCTGCCAAGGCAGCAGCTACTCTTCCTGGGGTTTATTATGGATCTCCCTTAGTTCCTGCCAAGGCAGCAGCTACTCTTCCTGGGGTTTATTATGGATCTCCCTTAGTTCCTGCCAAGGCAGCAGCTACTCTTCCTGGGGTTTATTATGGATCTCCATTAGTTCCTGCCAAGGCAGCAGCTACTCTTCCTGGGGTTTATTATGGATCCCCATTAGTTCCTGCCAAGTCAGCAGCTACTCTTCCTGGGGTTTATTATGGATCCCCATTAGTTCCTGCCAAGGCAGCAGCTACTCTTCCTGGGGTTTATTATGGATCCCCATTAGTTCCTGCCAAGGCAGCAGCTACTCTTCCTGGGGTTTATTATGGATCCCCATTAGTTCCTGCCAAGGCAGCAGCTACTCTTCCTGGGGTTTATTATGGATCCCCATTAGTTCCTGCCAAGGCAGCAGCTACTCTTCCTGGGGTTTATTATGGATCCCCATTAGTTCCTGCCAAGGCAGCAGCTACTCTTCCTGGGGGTTTATTATGGATCCCCATTAGTTCCTGCCACAGGCAGCAGCTACTCTTCCTGGGGTTTATTATGGATCCCCATTAGTTCCTGCCACAGGCAGCAGCTACTCTTCCTGGGGGTTTATTATGGATCCCCATTAGTTCCTGCCACAGGCAGCAGCTACTCTTCCTGGGGTTTATTATGGATCCCCATTAGTTCCTGCCACAGGCAGCAGCTACTCTTCCTGGGGTTTATTATGGATCCCCATTAGTTCCTGCCACAGGCAGCAGCTACTCTTCCTGGGGTTTATTATGGATCCCCATTAGTTCCTGCCAAGGCAGCAGCTACTCTTCCTGGGGTTTATTATGGATCCCCATTAGTTCCTGCCAAGGCAGCAGCTACTCTTCCTGGGGTTTATTATGGATCCCCATTAGTTCCTGCCAAGGCAGCAGCTACTCTTCCTGGGGTTTATTATGGATCCCCATTAGTTCCTGCCAAGGCAGCAGCTACTCTTCCTGGGGTTTATTATGGATCCCCATTAGTTCCTGCCAAGGCAGCAGCTACTCTTCCTGGGGTTTATTATGGATCCCCATTAGTTCCTGCCAAGGCAGCAGCTACTCTTCCTGGGGTTTATTATGGATCCCCATTAGTTCCTGCCAAGGCAGCAGCTACTCTTCCTGGGGGTTTATTATGGATCTCCATTACTGCTTGCGTCAGTTATTTGATGTGGAATAGAGTTCCATGTAGTCATGGCTCTATGTAGTACTGTGCACCTCCCATAGTCTGTTCTGGACTTGGGGACTGTGAAGAGACCTCTTGTGACATGTCTTGTGGGGTATGCATGGTGTCAGGACCAGGTTACGAACTCGGGTCTCCGGTGTGAGAAACAGTCACTTAGTAAACTGAGCCACTAATAGTCGGCAGAACCCAGAAGATGAGGCAGACACAGCAGTACCAGAGACGGTGATTTAATAAAGGAAAAAGGAAAAGATCTTCAGGCAAAAAATATAAATCCACAACGTCAAAAGTAATTCCAAGAGAAAAAATGTATATCCTCCAAGACACAAGGAAAATCCACAAAGTGGTAAGAACAGCAGGGAAAAAACAAACCTCAAAAAAATAATCAAAAATAAACAAGAACAAAACCAGAGTACCTCAAGAAAATCCAACTAGAGAAACAAATGTTCACAGCATGGCTGGGGCTGGGTTGTCACGTTCCTGACCTGTTTCCGTGTTTGTATTCGTGCCACACGGGACTGTTGTCGGTTGTATTCATTTTGTTATTTTGTTTCATGTTAGTGTTCAGTTTCGATTTAATAAATTATCATGAGCACTACCCACTCTGCGTGTTGGTCCGATCCATGCTCCTCCTCGTCTGAGGAGGAGAACGACTATGACGACCGTTACATGGGTGCTAACATACAAACACAGAGCAAAGAACTGAGGAACACTAAGGGTTTAAATACTTTCAATGGAAATGAGGCACAGGTGCAAATAATAACTGGAACAAGGGAAAAAACAAAAGGGTCAAAAAAGCACAATGGGGGCATCTAGTGACCAAAACCTGAACAATCCTGGCCAAATCCTGACACATGGGTGTCTGAGCTGTGTGCTAGTAGTTTAAATAGACAGCTTGGTGCATTCAACATGTCAATACCTCTCATAAATACAAGTAGTGATGAAGTCAATCTCTCCTCCACTTTCAGCCAGGAGAGATTGACATGCATATTATTAATGTTAGCTCTCTTTGTACATCCAAGGGCCAGCCGTGCTGCCCTGTTATGAGACAATTGTAATTTTCCTAAGTCCTTTTTTGTGGCACCTGACCACACGACTGAACAGTAGTCCAGGTGAGATAAAAACTAGGGCCTGCAGAACCTGCCTTGTTGATAGTGCTGTTAAGAAGGTAGAGCAGCGCAATTTTTTCCAAAAGTTTACTAAGTGTTGGTAACAGGCTGATTGGTCGGCTATTTGAGCCAGTAAAGGGGTCTTTACTATTCTTAGGTAGCGGAATGACTTTAGCTTCCCTCCAGGCCTGAGGACACACACTTTCAAATAGGATGAAATTGAAGATATGGCAAATAGGAGAGGCAACATTGCCCGCTATAATCCTCAGTAATTTTCCATCCAAGTTGTCAGACCCCAGTGGCTGGTCATTGTTGATAGACAACAATAATTTTTTCACCTCTTCCACACTCACTTTACGGAATTCAAAATTACAATTCTTGTCTTTCATAATTTGGTCAGATATACTTGAATGTGTAGTGTCAGCATTTATTGCGGTCATGTCATGCCTAAATTTGTTAATCTTGCCAATAAAAAAATCATTAAAGTAGTTGGCAATATCAGTGGGTTTTGTGATGAATGAGCCATCTGATTCAACGAATGATGGAGCTGAGTTTGCCTTTTTTCCCAAAATGTATTTTAACATGCTCCAAAGATTTTTACTATCCTTCTTTATGTAATTTATCTTTGTTTCATAGTGTAGTTTCTTCATTTTTATTATTCATTCATTTTCATTATTCATTATTGACAGTATTGATTGTAGTAACAGTATTGACAGTATTGACAGTATTGATTGTATTGACATTATTGACAGTATTGATTGTATTGACATTATTGATTGTATTGACAGTATTGATTGTATTGACATTATTGACAGTATTGATTGTATTGATTGTATTGACAGTATTGACAGTATTGATTGTATTGACATTATTGACAGTATTGATTGTATTGACAGTATTGATTGTATTGACATTATTGACAGTATTGATTGTATTGACAGTATTGATTGTATTGACATTATTGACAGTATTGATTGTATTGACAGTATTGATTGTATTGACATTATTGACAGTATTGATTGTATTGATTGTATTGACAGTATTGACAGTATTGATTGTATTGACATTATTGACAGTATTGATTGTATTGACAGTATTGATTGTATTGACATTATTGATTGTATTGACAGTATTGATTGTATTGACATTATTGATTGTATTGACAGTATTGACAGTATTGATTGTATTGACAGTATTGACAGTATTGCTTGTATTGATTGTATTGACTCTATTGATTGTATTGAGACAGTATTGACAGTATTGATTGTCTTGACAGTATTGATTTGTGAACAAAGCCCCATTTCACACAAGTCTTCCCTCATGCTATTTGTGTAACCAACCATTTGTAAGTATCTGGTGTATAAATAGAATGACTCGATTATTTTTCTGGCATGAACAGTTTAGCACAGTGTTGATGTGATGGTATCTGGTGATTTATTTTGATTTTCCCATGATGTCAAGCAAAGAGGCACTGAGTTTGAAGGTAGGCCTTGAAATACATCCACAGGTACACCTCCAATTGACTCAAATTATGTCAATTAGCCTATCAGAAGCTTCTAAAGCCAAGACATAATTTTTGGGAATTTTCCGAGCTGTTTAAAGGCACAGTCAACTTAGTGTATGTAAACTTCTGACCCACTGGAATTGTGATATAGTGAATTATAAGTGAAATAATCTGTCTGTAACCAATTGTTGGAAAAATTACTTGTGTCATGCACAAACTAGATGTCCTAACCGACTTGCCAAAACTATAGTTTGTTAACAAGAAATTTGTGAGGAGGTTGAAAAATGAGTTTTGCTGACTCCATCCTAAAGTGTATGTAAACTTACATTACATTTACATTTAAGTCATTTCCGACTTCAACTGTAAATGCATCAACACACAATGAAATACATTGTTTGGGTTGAAATGGTAGGAAAGACATCAATTATCACTTGAACATGAATAATAAAATATAAGTAGGTGTCTGGTATACTACATAATTTAAATAAACATTCACAAATACATTTCCCCGTACTTAAATTGTATCTGTGTTTGAGACAGTGCATTAATGTCACTGGCTTTGGCTGTTCTCTCGCGTTTCTGACGACCCTCTTCGGTCAAACACTGACATAAAAGTGGATCTGTCTCCCTCTCTATTAGTCGAGCTTCCAAAAAATTTAAAAATTGGTCCGCTTCCTTTTCCTTGACTTGTTGTCGGCAGTCATTTTATGTATTTTTTTCCCCCTTTTATCGTCTTTCCCTTTAAGATGGATGAAACGTTGTTACATATCTCAGTGAACATTGCTTCATGACATCTCTAGGTGAAGAGTCAGCTGATAGAAATGTAAGGCTTTCGGTGAAGATTACTCGGGTATTTTCATAGAAAGACTTTGATTGAGCAGGTTCGGCGGCAGGAAGAGAAGAGGGAGAGAGCGAGAGGAGTGTTTCATTGTAACAACCGAAGTCTAGCCTACAGTACGGTAACAGAACTGATTGTAGCCATTAATTGCATGTATTTGATACTGTGTAGCCAGATTCTATGTCCGGCCAGGAAAGACAAGCCTATTCACCTGAGAGTTTACATTTTAAAGATGGCCGATTAGCCTACTGATAACCATATTAGTGAGGATATTAGTGAGATCTATTATGACGATCGCGGTGTGTTTTTCTGGCTATTGGCTATTTTCCGGCACCTGATCTGATTGTTATATGCGTGTGTCTGATGTGTAAAAAAAAAAAACAGGAAGTAACATAATTATTTTGTTTCAATAGTTTTTATTGGGAAATTGTGATAATACGTAATAATTTCATAGTGTGTCCTGAAACATGAGTCGACGGTTTCTCTACAGAACAATAGACAGTCGACACCCCTAGGGGATTGGATGAATACACTGCACAGTTTCCTCAATGGTGAATGACTGCAGTTTCCAATTGATGTCATTTAGCTCTTAGTGGTCTGCTCAGAGCTGACCCTTTTACATAACTAAACTCAAATGGCACCCTATTCCCTTACATAGTGCACAACTTTAGACCAGGACTGGCACCCTATTCCCTTACATAGTGCACTACTTTTAGGAATAGGGTGCCATTTGGGAGTCCTGTATGAGATGCACTACTGCACTGTGTGCTGCTGTAGGATCTCTGTGCTAATTATCTCAGTTCACCTGAAGACCCACCGCTAAAGCACCAGTGTGTTTACAATTGTGTGTGTGTGGAAAATGACTAGGGTGGACTGTAATTTAGGTTCAGGACTGTTGCTGCCACCATGGACTGTAAACTAGGTTCAGGACTGTTGCTGCCACCATGGACTGTAAACTAGGTTCAGGACTGTTGCTGCCACCATGGACTGTAAGCTAGGTTCAGGACTGTTGCTGCCACCATGGACTGTAAACTAGGTTCAGGACTGTTGCTGCCACCATGGACTCTAAGCTATGTTCAGGACTGTTGCTGCCACCATGGACTGTAAGCTACGTTCAGGACTGTTGCTGCCACCATGGACTGTATAAACTAGGTTCAGGACTGTTGTTGCCACCATGGACTGTATAAACTAGGTTCAGGACTGTTACTGCCACCATGGACTGTAAGCTAGGTTCAGGACTGTTGCTGCCACCATGGACTGTAAACTAGGTTCAGGACTGTTGCTGCTACCATGAGCTGTAAGCTAGGTTCAGGACTGTTGCTGCCACCATGGACTGTAAGCTAGGTTCAGGACTGTTGTTGCCACCATGGACTGTATAAACTAGGTTCAGAACTGTTGCTGCCACCATGGACTGTAAACTAGGTTCAGGACTGTTACTGCCACCATGGACTGTAAACTAGGTTCAGGACTGTTGCTGCCACCATGGACTGTAAACTAGGTTCAGGACTGTTGCTGCCACCATGGACTGTAAGCTAGGTTCAGGACTGTTGCTGCCACCATGGACTGTAAGCTAGGTTCAGGACTGTTGCTGCCACCATGGACTGTAAACTAGGTTCAGGACTGTTGCTGCCACCATGGACTGTAAGCTAGGTTCAGGACTGTTGCTGCCACCATGGACTGTAAACTAGGTTCAGGACTGTTGCTGCCACCATGGACTGTAAGCTAGGTTCAGGACTGTTACTGCCACCATGGACTGTAAACTAGGTTCAGGACTGTTGCTGCCACCATGGACTGTAAACTAGGTTCAGGACTGTTGATGCCACCATGGACTGTAAACTAGGTTCAGGACTGTTGCTGCCACCATGGACTGTAAGCTAGGTTCAGGACTGTTGCTGCCACCATGGACTGTAAACTAGGTTCAGGACTGTTGCTGCCACCATGGACTGTAAACTAGGTTCAGGACTGTTGCTGCCACCATGGACTGTAAGCTAGGTTCAGGACTGTTGCTGCCACCATGGACTGTAAGCTAGGTTCAGGACTGTTGCTGCCACCATGGACTGTAAACTAGGTTCAGGATTGTTGCTGCCACCATGGACTGTAAACTAGGTTCAGGACTGTTGCTGCCACCATGGACTGTAAACTAGGTTCAGGACTGTTGCTGCCACCATGGACTGTAAGCTAGGTTCAGGACTGTTGCTGCCACCATGGACTGTAAACTAGGTTCAGGACTGTTGCTGCCACCATGGACTGTAAGCTATGTCCAGGACTGTTTCTGCCACCATGGACTGTAAACTAGGTTCAGGACTGTTGCTGCCACCATGGACTGTAAGCTAGGTCCCAGGACTGTTGCTGCCACCATGGACTGTAAGCTAGGTCCCAGGACTGTTGCTGCCACCATGGACTGTAAACTAGGTTCAGGACTGTTGCTGCTACCACGGGCTGTAAGCTAGGTTCAGGACTGTTGCTGCCACCATGGACTGTAAGCTAGGTTCAGGACTGTTGCTGCCACCATGGACTGTAAACTAGGTTCAGGACTGTTGCTGCCACCATGGACTGTAAGCTAGGTCCCAGGACTGTTGCTGCCACCATGGACTGTAAGCTAGGTCCCAGGACTGTTGCTGCCACCATGGACTGTAAACTAGGTTCAGGACTGTTGCTGCTACCATGGGCTGTAAGCTAGGTTCAGGACTGTTGCTGCCACCATGGACTGTAAGCTAGGTTCAGGACTGTTGCTGCCACCATGGACTGTAAACTAGGTTCAGGACTGTTGCTGCCACCATGGACTGTAAACTAGGTTCAGGACTGTTGCTGCCACCATGGACTGTAAGCTAGGTTCAGGACTGTTACTGCCACCATGGACTGTAAACTAGGTTCAGGACTGTTGCTGCCACCATGGACTGTAAACTAGGTTCAGGACTGTTGATGCCACCATGGACTGTAAACTAGGTTCAGGACTGTTGCTGCCACCATGGACTGTAAGCTAGGTTCAGGACTGTTGCTGCCACCATGGACTGTAAACTAGGTTCAGGACTGTTGCTGCCACCATGGACTGTAAACTAGGTTCAGGACTGTTGCTGCCACCATGGACTGTAAGCTAGGTTCAGGACTGTTGCTGCCACCATGGACTGTAAGCTAGGTTCAGGACTGTTGCTGCCACCATGGACTGTAAACTAGGTTCAGGATTGTTGCTGCCACCATGGACTGTAAACTAGGTTCAGGACTGTTGCTGCCACCATGGACTGTAAACTAGGTTCAGGACTGTTGCTGCCACCATGGACTGTAAGCTAGGTTCAGGACTGTTGCTGCCACCATGGACTGTAAACTAGGTTCAGGACTGTTGCTGCCACCATGGACTGTAAGCTATGTCCAGGACTGTTGCTGCCACCATGGACTGTAAACTAGGTTCAGGACTGTTGCTGCCACCATGGACTGTAAGCTAGGTCCCAGCACTGTTGCTGCCACCATGGACTGTAAGCTAGGTCCCAGGACTGTTGCTGCCACCATGGACTGTAAACTAGGTTCAGGACTGTTGCTGCTACCATGGACTGTAAACTAGGTTCAGGACTGTTACTGCCACCATGGACTGTAAACTAGGTTCAGGACTGTTGCTGCCACCATGGACTGTAAGCTAGGTTCAGGACTGTTACTGCCACCATGGACTGTAAACTAGGTTCAGGACTGTTGCCGCCACCATGGACTGTAAACTAGGTTCAGGACTGTTGATGCCACCATGGGCTGTAAACTAGGTTCAGGACTGTTGCTGCCACCATGGACTGTAAACTAGGTCCCAGGACTGTTGCTGCCACCATGGGCTGTAAGCTAGGTTCAGGACTGTTGCTGCCACCATGGACTGTAAGCTAGGTCCCAGGACTGTTGCTGCCACCATGGACTGTAAGCTAGGTCCCAGGACTGTTGCTGCCACCATGGTGCATCGGTCAGAATGCTAATCAGGAGATGGAGCAGGAATCCAGGTTTAGGGGTATCACACACACCGTTGAAGACAGGAACGAACAGAGGCACATTGGGGGCTTTGGAACAGATGTTTCTAAGGGCTTGTAAGGACGGTAGGAAGTTAGGAAGGATGTGCATTAGGATGTGGCTTGTGTTCCTTCACTAACAATACTGCTCTATCATTCAGAGTGCATCTCAGAGCACGTCGTAATGTTAATAAATAGCCTAATGCTTGGCTGGCTACTACTGCCTGCATTTACTCCAGACACATTTAGATGAAGGTCGGGTAAATCACTTGACCTATATATTGGTTCGCTTTAGAGAGGAGCAAAACTTCTCTCCTGACATTTATGCCACATCTGTACAATCAAAATAATCTGCATTTGTCATTGTATTTTCTAGTGATTAGTCACTCAGTAAAAATGCCTGGGCCTGAATAAATAATAATAACAAGTAGACTGACTAAAACAACCATATGGTCTCAGCCAAGTAGACTGACTAAAACAACCATATGGCTTCAGCCAAGTAGACTGACTAAAACAACCATATGGCTTCAGCCAAGTAGACTGACTAAAACAACCATATGGCTTCAGCCAAGTAGACTGACTAAAACAACCATAACAACCATATGGCCTCAGCCAAGTAGACTGACCAAAACAACCATATGGCTTCAGCCAAGTAGACTGACTAAAACAACCATATGGCCTCAGCCAAGTAGACTGACTAAAACAATCATATGGCTTCAGCCAAGTAGACTGACTAAAACAACCATAACAACCATATGGCCTCAGCCAAGTAGACTGACTAAAACAACCATATGGCTTCAGCAAAGTAGACTGACTAAAACAACCATATGACCTCAGCCAAGTAGACTGATTAAAACAACCATATGGCTTCAGCCAAGTAGACTGACTAAAACAACCATAACAACCATATGGCCTCAGCCAAGTAGACTGACTAAAACAACCATATGGCTTCAGCAAAGTAGACTGACTAAAACAACCATATGGCTTCAGCCAAGTAGACTGATTAAAACAACCATATGGCCTCAGCCAAATAGACTGACTAAAACAACCATATGGCTTCAGCCAAGTAGACAGACTAAACCATGTGGCCTCAGCCAAGTAGACTGACTAAAACAACCATATGGCCTCAGCCAAGTAGACTGACTAAAACAACCATATGGCCTCAGCCAAGTAGACTGACTAAAACAACCATATGGCTTCAGCCAAGTAGACTGACTAAAACAACCATATGGCCTCAGCCAAGTAGACTGACTAAAACAACCATATGGCCTCAGCCAAGTAGACTGACTAAAACAACCATATGGCCTCAGCCAAGTAGACTGACTAAAACAACCATATGGCTTCAGCCAAGTAAACCATATGACCTCAGCCAAGTAAACTGACCAAAACAACCATATGGCTTCAGCCAAGTAGTCTGACTAAAACAACCATATGGCCTCAGCCAAGTAGACTGACTAAAACAACCATATGGCTTCAGCCAAGTAGGCTGACTAAAACAACCATATGGCCTCAGCCAAGTAGACTGACTAAAACAACCATATGGCTTCAGCCAAGTAGCCTGACTAAAACAACCATATGACCTCAGCCAAGTAGACTGACTAAAACAACCATATGGCCTCAGCCAAATAGACTGACTAAAACAACCATATGGCCTCAGCCAAGTAGACTGACTAAAACAACCATATGGCTTCAGCCAAGTAGACTGACTAAAACAACCATATGACCTCAGCCAAGTAGACTGACTAAAACAACCATATGACCTCAGCCAAGTAGACTGACTAAAACAACCATATGGCTTGAGCCAAATAGACTGACTAAAACAACCATATGGCTTCAGCCAAGTAGCCTGACTAAAACAACCATATGGCCTCAGCCAAGTAGACTGACTAAAACAACCATATGGCTTCAGCCAAGTAGACTGACTAAAACAACCATATGGCCTCAGCCAAGTAGACTGACTAAAACAACCATATGGCTTCAGCCAAGTAGACTGACTAAAACAACCATATGACCTCAGCCAAGTAGACTGACTAAAACAACCATATGGCCTCAGCCAAGTAGCCTGACTAAAACAACCATATGGCTTCAGCCAAATAGACTGACTAAAACAACCATATGGCTTCAGCCAAGTAGACTGACTAAAACAACCATATGACCTCAGCCTAGTAGACTGACTAAAACAACCATATGGCTTCAGCCAAGTAGACTGACTAAAACAACCATATGGCCTCAGCCAAGTAGACTGACTAAAACAACCATATGGCTTCAGCCAAATAGACTGACTAAAACAACCATATGGCTTCAGCCAAGTAGTCTGACTAAAACAACCATATGGCTTCAGCCAAGTAGACTGACTAAAACAACCATATGGCTTCAGCCAAGTAGACTGACTAAAACAACCATATGGCTTCAGCCAAGTAGACTGACTAAAACAACCATATGGCTTCAGCCAAGTAGACTGACTAAAACAACCATATGGCTTCAGCCAAGTAGACTGACTAAAACAACCATATGGCCCCAGCCAAGTAGACTGACTAAAACAACCATATGGCTTCAGCCAAGTAGCCTGACTAAAACAACCATATGGCTTCAGCCAAGTAGACTGACTAAAACAACCATATGGCCCCAGCCAAGTAGACTGACTAAAACAACCATATGACCTCAGCCAAGTAGACTGACTAAAACAACCATATGGCCCCAGCCAAGTAGACTGACTAAAACAACCATATGGCCTCAGCCAAGTAGACTGACTAAAACAACCATATGGCCTCAGCCAAGTAGGCTGACTAAAACAACCATATGGCCTCAGCCAAATAGACTGACTAAAACAACCATATGGCCTCAGCCAAGTAGACTGACTAAAACAACCATATGACCTCAGCCAAGTAGACTGACTAAAACAACCATATGACCTCAGCCAAGTAGACTGACTAAAACAACCATATGGCTTCAGCCAAATAGACTGACTAAAACAACCATATGACCTCAGCCAAGTAGACTGACTAAAACAACCATATGGCCTCAGCCAAGTAGACTGACTAAAACAACCATATGGCCTCAGCCAAGTAGACTGACTAAAACAACCATATGGCCTCAGCCAAGTAGACTGACTAAAACAACCATATGACCTCAGCCAAATAGACTGACTAAAACAACCATATGGCTTCAGCCAAATAGACTGACTAAAACAACCATATGGCCTCAGCCAAATAGACTGACTAAAACAACCATATGACCTCAGCCAAGTAGACTGACTAAAACAACCATATGACCTCAGCCAAGGAGACTGACTAAAACAACCATATGGCTTCAGCCAAGTAGACTGACTAAAACAACCATATGGCCTCAGCCAAGTAGACTGACTAAAACAACCATATGGCTTCAGCCAAGTAGACTGACTAAAACAACCATATGGCTTCAGCCAAGTAGACTGACTAAAACAACCATATGGCCCCAGCCAAGTAGACTGACTAAAACAACCATATGGCTTCAGCCAAGTAGACTGACTAAAACAACCATATGGCTTCAGCCAAGTAGACTGACTAAAACAACCATATGGCCTCAGCCAAGTAGACTGACTAAAACAACCATATGGCCTCAGCCAAGTAGGCTGACTAAAACAACCATATGACCTCAGCCAAGTAGACTGACTAAAACAACCATATGACCTCAGCCAAGTAGACTGACTAAAACAACCATATGGCCTCAGCCAAGTAGCCTGACTAAAACAACCATATGGCCTCAGCCAAGTAGACTGACTAAAACAACCATATGACCTCAGCCAAATAGACTGACTAAAACAACCATATGGCCTCAGCCAAATAGACTGACTAAAACAACCATATGGCCCCAGCCAAGTAGACTGACTAAAACAACCATATGACCTCAGCCAAGTAGACTGACTAAAACAACCATATGACCTCAGCCAAGTAGACTGACTAAAACAACCATATGGCTTCAGCCAAGTAGACTGACTAAAACAACCATATGGCTTCAGCCAAGTAGACTGACTAAAACAACCATATGGCTTCAGCCAAGTAGACTGACTAAACCAACCATATGACCTCAGCCAAGTAGCCTGACTAAAACAACCATATGGCTTCAGCCAAGTAGACTGACTAAAACAACCATATGGCTTCAGCCAAGTAGACTGACTAAAACAACCATATGGCTTCAGCCAAGTAGACTGACTAAAACAACCATATGGCTTCAGCCAAGTAGACTGACTAAACCAACCATATGGCTTCAGCCAAGTAGCCTGACTAAAACAACCATATGGCTTCAGCCAAGTAGACTAAAACAACCATATGGCTTCAGCCAAGTAGACTGACTAAAACAACCAACAGGTGCTAATATGTTTAACTGGCTCATGTTACAGGTGTTAATAACAGTGTTGTTACAGGTAACTACAGCGCTATGGATGTAGACGTGGTGAACATGTTTGTCCTGGCGGGAGGAACTCTAGTCATACCTATCCTGGCCTTCTTTGCCTCATTCTACATGTGGCCTGCTGCTATCATCCATGTCTACAACTGGTAAGAACTGCACTAAGGAAGTGAAAATGGTTGGCCGGACCTTGAGCAAAATATATATTACCTAAACTCTCGAAAAAAAATAAACAAGTGACCCCTATACCCAAAATATAACATAAAGTGGATAGGAGAGATATGCCATTTTAGAAACTGTTCTTCGTTCTGTAAACATTACATGGCAACGCAGGAATTTTGATAGCACACAGGACTGCGGGCCAGAAGGTTGTGGGTTCACAGACCACCGTGGACAAGAGTAGGGGTGGAAAGATATCATTTATTGTAAAAGCATTGCATGCAACAAAAAAAAAGAAGCGTCCTCTCTCTGTCAACTGCGTTTATTTTCAGCAAACTTAACATGTGTAAATATTTGTATGAACATAACAAGATTCAACAACTGAGACATAAACTGAACAAGTTCCACAGACATGTGACTTGCAGAAATGGAATAATGTGTGCCTGAACAAAGGGGGGGGGGGGTAAAAATCAAAAGTAACAGTCAGTATCTGGTGTGGCCACCAGCTGCATTAAGTACTGCAGTGCATCTCCTTCTCATGGACTGCACCAGATTTGCCAGTTCTTGCTGTGAGATGTTACCCCACTCTTCCACCAAGGCACCTGCAGGTTCCCGGACATTTCTCGGGGGAATAGCCCTAGCCCTCACCCTCCGATCCAACAGGTCCTAGACGTGCTCAATGGAATTGAGATCCGGGCTCTTCGCTGGCCATGGCAGAACACTGACATTCCCGTCTTGCAGGAAATCGCGCACAGAACGAGCAGTATGGCTGGTGGCATTGTCATGCTGGAGGGTCATGTCAGGATGAGCCTGCAGGAAGGGTACCACATGAGGGAGGAGGACGTCTTCCCTGTCACGCAAAGTGTTGAGACTGCCTGCAATGACAACAAGCTCAGTCCGATGATGCTGTGACACACCGCCCCAGACCATGACGGACCCTCCACCTCCAAATCGATCCCGCTCCAGAGTACAGGCCTCGGTGTAACGCTCATTCCTTCGACGATAAACGCGAATCCGACCATCACCCCCGGTGAGACAAAACCGCGACTCGTCAGTGAGAGCACTTTTTTCCAGTCTTGTCAGTCCAGCGATGGTGGGTTTGTGCCCATAGGCAACGTTGTTGCCGGTGATGTCTGGTGAGGACCTGCTTTACAACAGGCCTACAAGCCCTCAGTCCAGCCTCTCTCAGCCTATTGCGGACAGTCTGAGCACTGATGGAGGGATTGTGCGTTCCTGGTGTAACTCGGGCAGTTGTTGTTGCCATCCTGTACCTGTCCCGCAGGTGTAATGTTCGGATGTACCAATCCAGTACAGGTGTTGTTACACGCGGTCTGCCACTGTGAGGACGATCAGCTGTCCGTCCTGTCTCTCTGTAGCGCTGTCTTAGGCGTCTCACAGTACGGACATTGCAAATTATTGCCCTGGCCACATCTGCAATCCTCATGCCTCCTAGCAGCATGCCTAAGGCACATTCGTGCAAATGAGCAGGACCATGGGCATCTTTCTTTTGGTGTTTTTCAGAGTCAGTAGAAAGGCCTCTCTAGTGTCCTAAGTTTTCATAACATTAATTGCCTACTAAGCTGTTAGTGTCTTAATGACTGTTTCACAGGTGCATGTTCATTAATTGTTTATGGTTCATTAAACAAGCATGGGAAACAGTGTTTTAAACCCTTTACAATGAAGGTCTGTGAAGTTATTTGGATTTTTACGAATTATCTTTGAAACACAGAGTCCTGAAAAGGGGACGTTTCTTTTTTTTGCTGAGTTTATCATCATATTTGCAGGTCAGAGAAAAAAATAGCATTTCTGTCGAGCAATTCTACGTCATTTTACATATTAGCTGGTTATTTTTTTAACACGACACAAATTACAGGCTAAGAATGGACCGAGAGAGGACTACGTGTTCATTTGATCATATTTCTCCAAAACAGTGTGTCTTATATTTGCCATGAAACTGTCCCTGTTTGCAAATAATTTAATCTGAGACATCATTAGGAATCTGAGCATGATACGTTTAGAAGTTAGTTTTACCTTTCCACCCCAGACAGAGTACTGCTGGCTACTCTTCTTCTGTGGTTTGACCCAACGAGAGAAGGTCACAAGTGTTTCCATAAAGGCTGTCTGGGTTTAAACATCTTCTATCGTACAGAAAGTGAATAGCTTAATCAATTAATAGTGATAGTAATAGATGTACATTTTTTTGTCTCCTCGACTATAGAAGGTTGTACCTCCTGAATGTCAAAGAAACGAAACAATTATATCTCTATATGCTTTAGAGTCACCTCTTTCCCAAACAGTTTGTTTCTATCATAAAGCGTTGCGGACCAAACCGCTGTTATAGATCACTTTATATAATCAGTTTTATTTCCTTCTAAATCTTAAGCTAACGAGTGGTAGGCCTGTCTTTACTAAAGGAAGGCCTATGGAACACCCTGTCATACCCACTCCATTCAAGTCCTGGTTTTAACTTAACAGCCCTTCACTGACACGGAGGTAGGCTATTTAAAGAGTGCATGGTGGGTGGAGGAATTGACCTATAAAATCTATTGATATAGCAGCCTGTAGCCTGTAGCCTAATTTCGTCTGTCTAACAGGCCTAGCTCTTATTTCTTAAATAGGAAGAAAAAAGGCTCCAAAACAAAGCCATCTTGTTGTTAGTCATTAAAATGAAGACGTTGAAATCGGTTATGCCGACTGGAATGGATACCATGAGCTGTCCACTTCTGATTGATTGTGCCTGTGACTGCTGCTTCAAGTTTCAGCATCACAGTGTACGTTAGCACAATCTGGCTTATTGGGAGGTCAATAACTCTGATAAATACATCACGGGCAAGATCCATATTGTTTTTAATAATATTCTATCATAGTAGTAGCAAGCTGTCAAAGTTGACCTCCGGTCCTCCTTCTCACCTTCGCGCTCTTCTGCTCAAACTGAACAGAACATGTAAGCTAGAGTGCATTTTATAGAAGAGGCCTAATAAAATTAAAATAACGAAGAAGCATTTGACTCTCCTCCTGAACCGCCACTGTAGGCCTACACAGCACAGCCATTGGTTAGTTAGACAGCACACAACAGCGTTTTTGATTAACAAGAGCAGAGCAGGCCGGGGCTCAGGGTTGGAATGTTCATTACGGTGTGTAATGCAGCGTAGGGCTTCCGCCAGTCACTAGTCATGAAGGTAGTCAAATTCCACATTTAGTCACGGTAATTAGGCTTCTCCAAGCTCTGATGCTGCTGATGGTCATTAGTAGCCTACCAAACCATTACCTAGCCTACCTACCATTAGTAGCCTACCAAACCATTACCTAGCCTACCTAACATTAGTATTCTACCAAACCATTACCTAGCCTACCTACCATTAGTAGCCTACCAAAGTTAAAGGTAAAATAAAATTTAAAAAATCTAAAACACTGAGAAATATTTACATTTCATCAATTACAAATGACATAACCCTCCCCTTTGGACTAGATTAACGAAATACTAAACCGTCCCCTTAACTGAAATTGAAAAACTGTATGACCCTCCCCCTTTTTTCCAGCTACCCATGATGTAAATTTAGATCCATCCCTAACATTCTGATTCTGTACACAACGACCATTGTCTATTTTTCCTATTTTTAGTTGTTGTTATAGTTCTGTACCCAGGGGTGGAATTGGGGCGGGGGGGACATATTTCCCAAAGTGAAGTCTTTTTGACATGGGTGGAATTTTATGTGTTCGTTACATCGAATTTGGGGATTTTTACATTGAGGAGTTCCCATAGTGATTTGTTTCCTATTTCTACCCTTGACAATACTCGACCTTTGCCTTATTTCTAATCTAGTGGAGTAAAGGCCACCCAGAGCATGGAGCAACACACTATTATCTGAAGGCAATTCAAAGGAGTACAGATGCCGTATCTTAATTCGATCCTCCCTGTTGTTGTAGAAATGCAAGATTGTACTGTGTTCGATGTTTTAAAAGGTGGCAGGTAGCCTAGTGCTTTGGGCCAGGAACCGAAAGGTTGCTGGATCGAATCCCCGATCTGTCGTTCTGCCCCTGAACAAGGCAGTTAACCCACTATTCCTCGGTAGGCCGTCACTGTAAATAAGAATTTGTTCTTAACTGACTTGCCTAGTTAAATAAAAAATAATAATCATAAAGTTTGTCATTTCCACTTATACATTTCTGACTTGATTTGACCTCACGAAAAATGTATCAACTCCTACAAAAATGTCCATTCATTATAATTCACATTTCCTGTTGCGGCAGGATTATTTTCCTGTTTTGTAAAAATGGGTCAAATTAAGTTAGGGCATCTGTTCACCTTCTGCAACCTGACCTGTGGACTGACTAGATAGAACAGAGAGGCCCCACTAGCTGTCCTGTCTGTCATGATCCTGTCACTAAGGCTGCTTTGGGGACTTGGCTCTGGCTGGGAGTGTTGTGTTGAATCACTCATCCAAGGTCAATAGTACGATCTTAGATGAACATTGTTCACACATAAACCACGCACACACACACACACACACATTTTCCTTAAGTCAGTCTATCCCGGGGGAAGCAGAGTCACCAGAGCTATTTTCATATTGCAGTAGCTTAGTGGGCAGCGGTCAAACTCAACTGTCTTTCTGTTGTGTACTCCTCTGTAAGGAGAGAGAGAAAGAAAGAGGTAGCAGGGTTTGGGGGGGCTGGGGACTATGTATTGCCAATGTTTAATCTGCAAAGCCTTTCAAAGTCAGAGTAGCTTTGAGTAGATCACATATGATCAGATTTAATCTTATGGTTTCACTCCATTACCCTGGACCGTTACATGATGGTTTCACTCCATTACCCTGGACCGTTACATGACGGTTTCACTCCATTACCCTGGACCGTTACATGACGGTTTCACTCCATTACCCTGGACCGTTCCATGATGGTTTCACTCCATTACCCTGGACCATTGCGTGATGGTTTCACTCCATTACCCTGGACCATTACGCGATGGTTTCACGCCATTACCCTGGACCATTACGTGATGGTTTCACTCCATTACCCTGGACCGTTACATGATCGTTTCACTCCATTACCCTGGACCGTTACATGACGGTTTCACTCCATTACCCTGGACCGTTACATGATGGTTTCACTCCATTACCCTGGACCGTTACATGATGGTTTCACTCCATTACCCTGGACCGTTACATGATGGTTTCACTCCATTACCCTGGACCGTTACATGACGGTTTCACTCCATTACCCTGGACCATTACGCGATGGTTTCACATACTCAGTCTGCTTTCACATTGAAGAGGCCCTAATTCAGTTTTGTCCTCTGCTGCTGTCCACAGCCAAGACACAGCTCCTAGGCACTCTTCTTCTCCTTTGTCAATCAAGTTCACTTCTTGTCCACTCTTTGAGTGTGATGTCTGGGGCGTAGACCTCTCACTGACCTGCTGACTCATGCTTATCAGCAGAGCCCGTCTTCTTTCAGGCTCTTTCCAAATGTTCATTTTTCTTGCAGAAACGACACTGGAACTCCTTATAACGGCAACCCCCCCCCCCGAATGTTCTCTCCCATTGCTTCGGTGACACTCCGTTGAGCTGGAGTCTCTCTCCTCGCCATCGTTGCGTAGCGGTCGCTTTCCTCACGCCCCTTGCTGATCTTCCATTGGCAGCAATGTACTCATAAGCCATTTCACCAACAAGCTGCTTACGGTTACGAAAAGTACATCTCTCTGCCTATAAAAAAAATATCTTAACACTTGTAGCAATTCCTTCAGATCAGTCAAGTTTAGCTGGCGCAGCCAAGTCTTTCAATATAGAGAATGTCTTTCGTTGGACAACAGACAGAAAACAGTCCTTCTTTCTTCTTTGTCAACTGCTGAAATCTGTCCTGGTAGGTTTCACTGCTGAAATCTGTCCTGGTAGGTTTCACTGCTGAAATCTGTCCTGGTAGGTTTCACTGCTGAAATCTGTCCTGGTAGGTTTCACTGCTGAAATCTGTCCTGGTAGGTTTCACTGCTGAACAGCGCCATGTTCAACCATCCTCTTGATAACTCGCCCTTCTTGCTAACGAAGGAAGCTACCCACTGTTGCTAAAATACACTGGAAAAATCCCATCCTCGTCACTTGTCGTGGACTCCTATAATAAACACTGCTGAATCTGTGTTGCTGAATCCCTACTGCTGAATCCCTACTGCACATACTATTGTTTGTTTTCCTGTTACTGTCGTTCTATTTGTTTTTCCTGTTACTGTCGTTCTATTTGTTTTACTGTTACTGTCGTTCTATTTGTTTTTCCTGTTACTGTCGTTCTATTTGTTTTTCCTGTTACTGTCGTTCTATTTGTTTTTCCTGTTACTGTCGTTCTATTTGTTTTACTGTTACTGTCGTTCTATTTGTTTTTCCTGTTACTGTCGTTCTATTTGTTTTTCCTGTTACTGTCGTTCTATTTGTTTTTCCTGTTACTGTCGTTCTATTTGTTTTTCCTGTTACTGTCGTTCTATTTGTTTTACTGTTACTGTCGTTCTATTTGTTTTTCCTGTTACTGTCGTTCTATTTGTTTTTCCTGTTACTGTCGTTCTATTTGTTTTTACTGTTACTGTCGTTCTATTTGTTTTACTGTTACTGTCGTTCTATTTGTTTTTCCTGTTACTGTCGTTCTATTTGTTTTCCTGTTACTGTCGTTCTATTTGTTTTTCCTGTTACTGTCGTTCTATTTGTTTTCCTGTTACTGTCGTTCTATTTGTTTTTACTGTTACTGTCGTTCTATTTGTTTTTCCTGTTACTGTCGTTCTATTTGTTTTTACTGTTACTGTCGTTCTATTTGTTTTTCCTGTTACTGTCGTTCTATTTGTTTTTACTGTTACTGTCGTTCTATTTGTTTTTCCTGTTACTGTCGTTCTATTTGTTTTTCCTGTTACTGTCGTTCTATTTGTTTTCCTGTTACTGTCGTTCTATTTGTTTTTACTGTTACTGTCGTTCTATTTGTTTTTCCTGTTACTGTCGTTCTATTTGTTTTTCCTGTTACTGTCGTTCTATTTGTTTTTCCTGTTACTGTCGTTCTATTTGTTTTACTGTTACTGTCGTTCTATTTGTTTTTACTGTTACTGTCGTTCTATTTGTTTTTCCTGTTACTGTCGTTCTATTTGTTTTCCTGTTACTGACTGTCGTTCTATTTGTTTTTCCTGTTACTGTCGTTCTATTTGTTTTCCTGTTACTGTCGTTCTGTTTGTTTTTCCTGTTACTGTCGTTCTGTTTGTTTTTACTGTTACTGTCGTTCTGTTTGTTTTTCCTGTTACTGTCGTTCTATTTGTTTTTCCTGTTACTGTCGTTCTGTTTGTTTTTCCTGTTACTGTCGTTCTATTTGTTTTTCCTGTTACTGTCGTTCTATTTGTTTTTCCTGTTACTGTCGTTCTATTTGTTTTTACTGTTACTGTCGTTCTATTTGTTTTTCCTGTTACTGTCGTTCTATTTGTTTTTCCTGTTACTGTCGTTCTATTTGTTTTTCCTGTTACTGTCGTTCTATTTGTTTTTCCTGTTACTGTCGTTCTATTTGTTTTTCCTGTTACTGTCGTTCTATTTGTTTTTCCTGTTACTGTCGTTCTATTTGTTTTTCCTGTTACTGTCGTTCTATTTGTTTTTCCTGTTACTGTCGTTCTATTTGTTTTTCCTGTTACTGTCGTTCTATTTGTTTTTACTGTTACTGTCGTTCTATTTGTTTTTACTGTTACTGTCGTTCTATTTGTTTTCCTGTTACTGTCGTTCTATTTGTTTTTCCTGTTACTGTCGTTCTATTTGTTTTACTGTTACTGTCGTTCTATTTGTTTTTCCTGTTACTGTCGTTCTATTTGTTTTTCCTGTTACTGTCGTTCTATTTGTTTTCCTGTTACTGTCGTTCTATTTGTTTTTCCTGTTACTGTCGTTCTATTTGTTTTTCCTGTTACTGTCGTTCTATTTGTTTTTCCTGTTACTGTCGTTCTATTTGTTTTTCCTGTTACTGTCGTTCTATTTGTTTTTACTGTTACTGTCGTTCTATTTGTTTTTCCTGTTACTGTCGTTCTATTTGTTTTCCTGTTACTGTCGTTCTATTTGTTTTTCCTGTTACTGTCGTTCTATTTGTTTTACTGTTACTGTCGTTCTGTTTGTTTTTCCTGTTACTGTCGTTCTATTTGTTTTACTGTTACTGTCGTTCTATTTGTTTTCCTGTTACTGTCGTTCTATTTGTTTTTACTGTTACTGTCGTTCTATTTGTTTTCCTGTTACTGTCGTTCTATTTGTTTTTCCTGTTACTGTCGTTCTATTTGTTTTACTGTTACTGTCGTTCTGTTTGTTTTTCCTGTTACTGTCGTTCTATTTGTTTTTCCTGTTACTGTCGTTCTATTTGTTTTTCCTGTTACTGTCGTTCTATTTGTTTTACTGTTACTGTCGTTCTATTTGTTTTCCTATTACTGTCGTTCTATTTGTTTTTACTGTTACTGTCGTTCTATTTGTTTTTACTGTTACTGTCGTTCTATTTGTTTTTCCTGTTACTGTCGTTCTGTTTGTTTTTCCTGTTACTGTCGTTCTGTTTGTTTTTACTGTTACTGTCGTTCTATTTGTTTTTCCTGTTACTGTCGTTCTATTTGTTTTTCCTGTTACTGTCGTTCTATTTGTTTTTCCTGTTACTGTCGTTCTATTTGTTTTTACTGTTACTGTCGTTCTATTTGTTTTTCCTGTTACTGTCGTTCTATTTGTTTTTCCTGTTACTGTCGTTCTATTTGTTTTTCCTGTTACTGTCGTTCTGTTTGTTTTTCCTGTTACTGTCGTTCTATTTGTTTTTCCTGTTACTGTCGTTCTATTTGTTTTACTGTTACTGTCGTTCTATTTGTTTTACTGTTACTGTCGTTCTATTTGTTTTTCCTGTTATTGTCGTTCTATTTGTTTTTCCTGTTACTGTCGTTCTATTTGTTTTTCCTGTTACTGTCGTTCTATTTGTTTTTACTGTTACTGTCGTTCTATTTGTTTTTACTGTTACTGTCGTTCTATTTGTTTTTCCTGTTACTGTCGTTCTATTTGTTTTTCCTGTTACTGTCGTTCTATTTGTTTTTACTGTTACTGTCGTTCTATTTGTTTTTCCTGTTACTGTCGTTCTATTTGTTTTTCCTGTTACTGTCGTTCTATTTGTTTTTCCTGTTACTGTCGTTCTATTTGTTTTCCTGTTACTGTCGTTCTATTTGTTTTTCCTGTTACTGTCGTTCTATTTGTTTTTCCTGTTACTGTCGTTCTATTTGTTTTTCCTGTTACTGTCGTTCTATTTGTTTTTACTGTTACTGTCGTTCTATTTGTTTTTACTGTTACTGTCGTTCTATTTGTTTTTCCTGTTACTGTCGTTCTATTTGTTTTTACTGTTACTGTCGTTCTATTTGTTTTCCTGTTACTGTCGTTCTATTTGTTTTCCTGTTACTGTCGTTCTATTTCTCATTAACTGACTCTATGTTCTATCTTTCTCCTAACTAGTATAACTAACCCATGACTGTCTCCCCCCGGCCCCGTATCAGGTACTGGCGTCGGCGGCTGGGCCTGCAGGTTGTCTACTCTGAGAACAGAGGCTACCGGTTCTGTTACTCCTACAGAGGGAAGCCTGGTCCAGGCCGCCCCTCTATTCTCATGCTCCACGGCTTTTCTGCTAACAAGGACATGTGGCTGCCTGTGGCTAAGGTACAGTATGGACAGCCATAGGACAGCCATGCACACATTTTGCAGGAATCACATTTACTAAAAATACACTCACTTTAAGTCGCTTTGAGTGTCTGCTAAATATCACATATAATGTCTATCTGAAATCAGACCATACAGTGATCATAGTGCATCAGACCATACAGTAACATAGTAAACAGTACCATAGTATATCAGACCATACAGTACCATAGTATATCAGACCATACAGTACCATAGTAAACAGTACCATAGTATATCAGACCATACAGTACCATAGTAAACAGTACCATAGTACATCAGACCATACAGTACCATAGTAAACAGTACCATAGTATATCAGACCATACAGTACCATAGTAAACAGTACCATAGCACATCAGACCATACAGTATCATAGTAAACAGTACCATAGTATATCAGACCATACAGTACCATAGTAAACAGTACCATAGCATATCAGACCATACAGTACCATAGTAAACAGTACCATAGTAAACAGTACCATAGTACATCAGACAATACAGTAACATAGTATATCAGACCATACAGTATCATAGTAAACAGTACCATAGTAAACAGTACCATAGTAAACAGTACCATAGTATTTCAGACCATACAGTACCATAGTAAAGAGTACCATAGTATATCAGACCATACAGTACCATCGTAAACAGTACCATAGTATATCAGACCATACAGTACCATAGTATATCAGACCATACAGTACCATAGTATATCAGACCAAACAGTACCATAGTATATCAGACCATACAGTACCATAGTAAACAGTACCATAGTATATCAGACCATACAGTACCATAGTATTTCAGACCATACAGTACCATAGTAAACAGTACCATAGTAAACAGTACCATAGTATATCAGACCATACAGTACCATAGTAAACAGTACCATAGTAAACAGTACCATAGTACATCAGACCATACAGTACCATAGTAAACAGTACCATAGTAAACAGTACCATAGTATATCAGACCATACAGTAACATAGTAAACAGTACCATAGTAAACAGTACCATACAGTACCATAGTATATCAGACCATACAGTACCATAGTAAACAGTACCATAGCACATCAGACCATACAGTACCATAGTAAACAGTACCATAGTAAACAGTACCATAATAAACAGTACCATAGTACATCAGACCATACAGTACCATAGTAAACAGTACCATAGTAAACAGTACCATAATAAACAGTACCATAGTAAACAGTACCATAGTAAACAGTACCATAGTAAACAGTACCATAGTATATCAGACCATACAGTACCATAGTAAACAGTACCATAGTAAACAGTACCATAATAAACAGTACCATAGTACATCAGACCATACAGTACCATAGTAAACAGTACCATAGTAAACAGTACCATAGTAAACAGTACCATAATAAACAGTATCATAGTAAACAGTACCATAGTACATCAGACCATACAGTACCATAGTAAACAGTACCATAGTAAACAGTACCATAGTACATCAGACCATACAGTACCATAGTAAACAGTACCATAGTAAACAGTACCATAGTACATCAGACCATACAGTACCATAATAAACAGTACCATAGTACATCAGACCATACAGTACCATAGTAAACAGTACCATAGTAAACAGTACCATAATAAACAGTATCATAGTAAACAGTACCATAGTACATCAGACCATACAGTACCATAGTAAACAGTACCATAGTAAACAGTACCATAGTACATCAGACCATACAGTACCATAGTAAACAGTACCATAGTACATCAGACCATACAGTACCATAGTAAACAGTACCATAGCACATCAGACCATACAGTACCATAGTAAACAGTACCATAGTACATCAGACCATACAGTACCATAGTAAACAGTACCATAGTAAACAGTACCATAGCACATCAGACCATACAGTACCATAGTAAACAGTACCATAGTACATCAGACCATACAGTACCATAGTAAACAGTACCATAGCACATCAGACCATACAGTACCATAGTAAACAGTACCATAGTACATCAGACCATACAGTACCATAGTAAACAGTACCATAGTATATCAGACCATACAGTACCATAGTAAACAGTACCATAGTATTTCAGACCATACAGTACCATAGTAAACAGTACCATAGTATATCAGACCATACAGTACCATAGTAAACAGTACCATAGTATATCAGACCATACAGTACCATAGTAAACAGTACCATAGTATATCAGACCATACAGTACCATAGTAAACAGTACCATAGTATTTCAGACCATACAGTACCATAGTAAACAGTACCATAGTATATCAGACCATACAGTACCATAGTAAACAGTACCATAGTATATCAGACCATACAGTACCATAGTAAACAGTACCATAGTATATCAGACCATACAGTACCATAGTAAACAGTACCATAGTATTTCAGACCATACAGTACCATAGTAAACAGTACCATAGTATATCAGACCATACAGTACCATAGTAAACAGTACCATAGTAAACAGCACCATAGTATATCAGACCATACAGTAACATAGTATATCAGACCATACAGTACCATAGTACACAGTAGTGTTGTAGTACTTGAGTCCAGGACTCGGACCCGAGTCCCGATTTTCCTGACTTGCCTTCTCGACAATTGGTGACTCGGACTGGCCTTCTCGTGACTTGTTTTTGCACTGGATTGGTCACTATGATAAGCAGAATACTGGGTGTGCTGAGCAGCAAGGGTTCTGTTCTGTAGCTAGGACACGCCACACGGGCACATGCAGCCTACATCATCAGCCCCACATCATCAGCTCCACATCATCAGCTCCACATCATCAGCCCCACATCATCAGCCCCACATCATCAGCTCCACATCATCAGCTCCACATCATCAGCCCCACATCATCAGCTCCACATCATCAGCCCCACATCATCAGCCCCACATCATCAGCCCCACATCATCAGCCCCACATCATCAGCTCCACATGACAAATACAATTTGATTTGATCAGCTGGTCATCAAAGGTTGAGGTGTTAACTGTGCTGTATGTCTTTATCTGTAGTAGATAGACAGTGTGGTTGAGGTGTTAACTGTGCTGTAATGTCTATCTGTAGTAGATAGACAGGGTGGTTGAGGTGTTAACTGTGCTGTATGGAGTCTATCTGTAGTAGATAGACAGGGTGGTTGAGGTGTTAACTGTGCTGTATGGAGTCTATCTGTAGTAGATAGACAGTGTGGTTGAGGTGTTAACTGTGCTGTATGGAGTCTATCTGTAGTAGATAGACAGGGTGGTTGAGGTGTTAACTGTGCTGTAATGTCTATCTGTAGTAGATAGACAGGGTGGTTGAGGTGTTAACTGTGCTGTAATGTCTATCTGTAGTAGATAGACAGGGTGGTTGGGGTGTTAACTGTGCTGTATGGAGTCTATCTGTAGTAGATAGACAGGGTGGTTGAGGTGTTAACTGTGCTGTAATGTCTATCTGTAGTAGATAGACAGGGTGGTTGAGGTGTTAACTGTGCTGTATGGAGTCTATCTGTAGTAGATAGACAGGGTGGTTGAGGTGTTAACTGTGCTGTAATGTCTATCTGTTGTAGATAGACAGGGTGGTTGAGGTGTTAACTGTGCTGTATGGAGTCTATCTGTAGTAGATAGACAGGGTGGTTGAGGTGTTAACTGTGCTGTATGGAGTCTATCTGTAGTAGATAGACAGTGTGGTTGAGGTGTTAACTGTGCTGTATGGAGTCTATCTGTAGTAGATAGACAGTGTGGTTGAGGTGTTAACTGTGCTGTAATGTCTATCTGTAGTAGATAGACAGGGTGGTTGGGGTGTTAACTGTGCTGTATGGAGTCTATCTGTAGTAGATAGACAGGGTGGTTGGGGTGTTAACTGTGCTGTAATGTCTATCTGTAGTAGATAGACAGGGTGGTTGGGGTGTTAACTGTGCTGTAATGTCTATCTGTAGTAGATAGACAGGGTGGTTGGGGTGTTAACTGTGCTGTAATGTCTATCTGTAGTAGATAGACAGTGTGGTTGGGGTGTTAACTGTGCTGTAATGTCTATCTGTAGTAGATAGACAGGGTGGTTGGGGTGTTAACTGTGCTGTAATGTCTATCTGTAGTAGATAGACAGGGTGGTTGGGGTGTTAACTGTGCTGTAATGTCTATCTGTAGTAGATAGACAGGGTGGTTGGGGTGTTAACTGTGCTGTATGGAGTCTATCTGTAGTAGATAGACAGTGTGGTTGAGGTGTTAACTGTGCTGTAATGTCTATCTGTAGTAGATAGACAGTGTGGTTGAGGTGTTAACTGTGCTGTAATGTCTATCTGTAGTAGATAGACAGGGTGGTTGGGGTGTTAACTGTGCTGTAATGTCTATCTGTAGTAGATAGACAGTGTGGTTGAGGTGTTAACTGTGCTGTAATGTCTATCTGTAGTAGATAGACAGGGTGGTTGGGGTGTTAACTGTGCTGTATGGAGTCTATCTGTAGTAGATAGACAGTGTGGTTGAGGTGTTAACTGTGCTGTATGGAGTCTATCTGTAGTAGATAGACAGTGTGGTTGAGGTGTTAACTGTGCTGTAATGTCTATCTGTAGTAGATAGACAGGGTGGTTGGGGTGTTAACTGTGCTGTAATGTCTATCTGTAGTAGATAGACAGTGTGGTTGAGGTGTTAACTGTGCTGTAATGTCTATCTGTAGTAGATAGACAGGGTGGTTGGGGTGTTAACTGTGCTGTAATGTCTATCTGTAGTAGATAGACAGTGTGGTTGAGGTGTTAACTGTGCTGTAATGTCTATCTGTAGTAGATAGACAGGGTGGTTGGGGTGTTAACTGTGCTGTATGGAGTCTATCTGTAGTAGATAGACAGGGTGGTTGAGGTGTTAACTGTGCTGTATGGAGTCTATCTGTAGTAGATAGACAGGGTGGTTGGGGTGTTAACTGTGCTGTATGTCTTTATCTGTAGTAGATAGACAGGGTGGTTGGGGTGTTAACTGTGCTGTATGTCTTTATCTGTAGTAGATAGACAGGGTGGTTGGGGTGTTAACTGTGCTGTATGTCTTTATCTGTAGTAGATAGACAGTGTGGTTGGGGTGTTAACTGTGCTGTATGGAGTCTATCTGTAGTAGATAGACAGGGTGGTTGGGGTGTTAACTGTGCTGTATGTCTTTATCTGTAGTAGATAGACAGGGTGGTTGGGGTGTTAACTGTGCTGTATGGAGTCTATCTGTAGTAGATAGACAGGGTGGTTGGGGTGTTAACTGTGCTGTATGTCTTTATCTGTAGTAGATAGACAGGGTGGTTGGGGTGTTAACTGTGCTGTATGTCTTTATCTGTAGTAGATAGACAGGGTGGTTGGGGTGTTAACTGTGCTGTATGGAGTCTATCTGTAGTAGATAGACAGGGTGGTTGAGGTGTTAACTGTGCTGTAATGTCTATCTGTAGTAGATAGACAGGGTGGTTGGGGTGTTAACTGTGCTGTAATGTCTATCTGTAGTAGATAGACAGGGTGGTTGGGGTGTTAACTGTGCTGTATGGAGTCTATCTGTAGTAGATAGACAGTGTGGTTGAGGTGTTAACTGTGCTGTATGGAGTCTATCTGTAGTAGATAGACAGGGTGGTTGGGGTGTTAACTGTGCTGTATGGAGTCTATCTGTAGTAGATAGACAGGGTGGTTGGGGTGTTAACTGTGCTGTATGGAGTCTATCTGTAGTAGATAGACAGGGTGGTTGGGGTGTTAACTGTGCTGTATGGAGTCTATCTGTAGTAGATAGACAGGGTGGTTGGGGTGTTAACTGTGCTGTATGGAGTCTATCTGTAGTAGATAGACAGTGTGGTTGAGGTGTTAACTGTGCTGTATGGAGTCTATCTGTAGTAGATAGACAGGGTGGTTGGGGTGTTAACTGTGCTGTATGTCTTTATCTGTAGTAGATAGACAGGGTGGTTGAGGTGTTAACTGTGCTGTAATGTCTTTATCTGTAGTAGATAGACAGGGTGGTTGAGGTGTTAACTGTGCTGTATGGAGTCTATCTGTAGTAGATAGACAGGGTGGTTGAGGTGTTAACTGTGCTGTATGTCTTTATCTGTAGTAGATAGACAGGGTGGTTGGGGTGTTAACTGTGCTGTATGGAGTCTATCTGTAGTAGATAGACAGGGTGGTTGGGGTGTTAACTGTGCTGTATGTCTTTATCTGTAGTAGATAGACAGGGTGGTTGGGGTGTTAACTGTGCTGTATGGAGTCTATCTGTAGTAGATAGACAGGGTGGTTGGGGTGTTAACTGTGCTGTATGTCTTTATCTGTAGTAGATAGACAGGGTGGTTGGGGTGTTAACTGTGCTGTATGTCTTTATCTGTAGTAGATAGACAGGGTGGTTGGGGTGTTAACTGTGCTGTATGGAGTCTATCTGTAGTAGATAGACAGGGTGGTTGAGGTGTTAACTGTGCTGTAATGTCTATCTGTAGTAGATAGACAGGGTGGTTGGGGTGTTAACTGTGCTGTAATGTCTATCTGTAGTAGATAGACAGGGTGGTTGGGGTGTTAACTGTGCTGTAATGTCTATCTGTAGTAGACAGACAGGGTGGTTGGGGTGTTAACTGTGCTGTATGGAGTCTATCTGTAGTAGATAGACAGTGTGGTTGGGGTGTTAACTGTGCTGTAATGTCTATCTGTAGTAGATAGACAGGGTGGTTGGGGTGTTAACTGTGCTGTAATGTCTATCTGTAGTAGATAGACAGGGTGGTTGAGGTGTTAACTGTGCTGTAATGTCTATCTGTAGTAGATAGACAGGGTGGTTGAGGTGTTAACTGTGCTGTAATGTCTATCTGTAGTAGATAGACAGGGTGGTTGGGGTGTTAACTGTGCTGTATGGAGTCTATCTGTAGTAGATAGACAGTGTGGTTGAGGTGTTAACTGTGCTGTATGGAGTCTATCTGTAGTAGATAGACAGGGTGGTTGAGGTGTTAACTGTGCTGTATGGAGTCTATCTGTAGTAGATAGACAGGGTGGTTGGGGTGTTAACTGTGCTGTATGTCTTTATCTGTAGTAGATAGACAGGGTGGTTGAGGTGTTAACTGTGATGTAATGTCTTTATCTGTAGTAGATAGACAGGGTGGTTGAGGTGTTAACTGTGCTGTATGTCTTTATCTGTAGTAGATAGACAGGGTGGTTGGGGTGTTAACTGTGCTGTATGGAGTCTATCTGTAGTAGATAGACAGGGTGGTTGGGGTGTTAACTGTGCTGTATGGAGTCTATCTGTAGTAGATAGACAGGGTGGTTGGGGTGTTAACTGTGCTGTATGTCTTTATCTGTAGTAGATAGACAGGGTGGTTGGGGTGTTAACTGTGCTGTAATGTCTATCTGTAGTAGATAGACAGGGTGGTTGGGGTGTTAACTGTGCTGTATGTCTTTATCTGTAGTAGATAGACAGGGTGGTTGGGGTGTTAACTGTGCTGTATGTCTTTATCTGTAGTAGATAGACAGGGTGGTTGGGGTGTTAACTGTGCTGTATGGAGTCTATCTGTAGTAGATAGACAGGGTGGTTGAGGTGTTAACTGTGCTGTAATGTCTATCTGTAGTAGATAGACAGGGTGGTTGGGGTGTTAACTGTGCTGTAATGTCTATCTGTAGTAGATAGACAGGGTGGTTGGGGTGTTAACTGTGCTGTAATGTCTATCTGTAGTAGATAGACAGGGTGGTTGGGGTGTTACCTGTGCTGTATGGAGTCTATCTGTAGTAGATAGACAGTGTGGTTGGGGTGTTAACTGTGCTGTAATGTCTATCTGTAGTAGATAGACAGGGTGGTTGGGGTGTTAACTGTGCTGTAATGTCTATCTGTAGTAGATAGACAGGGTGGTTGGGGTGTTAACTGTGCTGTAATGTCTATCTGTAGTAGATAGACAGGGTGGTTGAGGTGTTAACTGTGCTGTAATGTCTATCTGTAGTAGATAGATAGGGTGGTTGAGGTGTTAACTGTGCTGTAATGTCTATCTGTAGTAGATAGACAGGGTGGTTGGGGTGTTAACTGTGCTGTATGGAGTCTATCTGTAGTAGATAGACAGTGTGGTTGAGGTGTTAACTGTGCTGTATGGAGTCTATCTGTAGTAGATAGACAGTGTGGTTGGGGTGTTAACTGTGCTGTATGGAGTCTATCTGTAGTAGATAGACAGGGTGGTTGAGGTGTTAACTGTGCTGTATGGAGTCTATCTGTAGTAGATAGACAGTGTGGTTGGGGTGTTAACTGTGCTGTATGGATGTCTATCTGTAGTAGATAGACAGGGTGGTTGGGGTGTTAACTGTGCTGTAATGTCTTTATCTGTAGTAGATAGACAGAGTGGTTGGGGTGTTAACTGTGCTGTAATGTCTTTATCTGTAGTAGATAGACAGGGTGGTTGGGGTGTTAACTGTGCTGTAATGTCTTATCTGTAGTAGATAGACAGGGTGGTTGGGGTGTTAACTGTGCTGTAATGTCTATCTGTAGTAGATAGACAGGGTGGTTGGGGTGTTAACTGTGCTGTAATGTCTATCTGTAGTAGATAGACAGGGTGGTTGGGGTGTTAACTGTGCTGTAATGTCTTTATCTGTAGTAGATAGACAGGGTGGTTGGGGTGTTAACTGTGCTGTATGTCTTTATCTGTAGTAGATAGACAGGGTGGTTGGGGTGTTAACTGTGCTGTATGTCTTTATCTGTAGTAGATAGACAGGGTGGTTGGGGTGTTAACTGTGCTGTAATGTCTATCTGTAGTAGATAGACAGGGTGGTTGGGGTGTTAACTGTGCTGTAATGTCTATCTGTAGTTCCTGCCCAAGCACCAGCACCTGCTGTGCGTTGACATGCCCGGACACGAGGGCACCAGCCGCACCGATGCCAGAGACTATTCCATCGAGGGACAGGTCAAGAGGATACGACAGGTACTGATTGATTGATTACATTCATTTTCCTTCTGTAAGCTCTCCGTCACGTTACACCACTGTAAACGCTGTATACTGTTACTGTACCAAGATCACATTTACAATTTTGTCATTTAGCAGAAACTCTTTAGCTAGGTGAGACAACCACATATCACAGTCATAGTCAGTACATTCATCTACAGATAGCTAGGTGGGACAACCACATATCACAGTCATAGTCAGTACATTCATCTACAGATAGCTAGGTGGGACAACCACATATCACAGTCATAGTCAGTACATTCATCTACAGATAGCTAGGTGGGACAACCACATATCACAGTCATAGTCAGTACATTCATCTACAGATAGCTAGGTGGGACAACCACATATCACAGTCATAGTCAGTACATTCATATTCAGATAGCTAGGTGGGACAACCACATATCACAGTCATAGTCAGTACATTCATCTTCAGATAGCTAGGTGGGACAACCACATATCACAGTCATAGTCAGTACATTCATCTTCAGATAGCTAGGTGGGACAACCACATATCACAGTCATAGTCAGTACATTCATCTTCAGATAGCTAGGTGAGACAACCACATATCACAGTCATAGTCAGTACATTCATCTTCAGATAGCTAGGTGAGACCACCACATATCACAGTCATAGTCAGTACATTCATCTTCAGATAGCTAGGTGAGACAACCACATATCACAGTCATAGTCAGTACATTCATCTCCAGATAGCTAGGTGGGACAACCACATATCACAGTCATAGTCAGTACATTCATCTTCAGATAGCTAGGTGAGACAACCACATATCACAGTCATAGTCAGTACATTCATCTTCAGATAGCTAGGTGGGACAACCACATATCACAGTCATAGTCAGTACATTCATCTTCAGATAGCTAGGTGGGACAACCACATATCACAGTCATAGTCAGTACATTCATCTCCAGATAGCTAGGTGAGACAACCACATATCACAGTCATAGTCAGTACATTCATCTTCAGATAGCTAGGTGGGACAACCACATATCACAGTCATAGTCAGTACATTCATCTTCAGATAGCTAGGTGGGACAACCACATATCACAGTCATAGTCAGTACATTCATCTACAGATAGCTAGGTGGGACAACCACATATCACAGTCATAGTCAGTACATTCATCTCCAGACAGCTAGGTGGGACAACCACATATCACAGTCATAGTCAGTACATTCATCTTCAGACAGCTAGGTGAGGGCATAGCGGGATTTCTTATAAGCGTCCGGATTAGTCTCCCACTCCTTGAAAGCGGCGACTCTAGCCTTTAGCTCGATGCGGATGTTGCCTGTAATCCATGATTTCTGGTTGGGATATGAACGTACAGTCACTATGGGGACGACGTCATCGATGCACTTATTGATGAAGCCGATGACTGAGGTGGTGTACTCCTCAAAGCCATTGGATGAATCCCGGAACATATTCCAGGCTGTGCTAGCTAAACAGTCCTGTAGTGTAGCATCCGCATCATCTGACCACTTCCGTATGGAGTGAGTCACTGGTACTTCCTGCTTTAGTTTTTGCTTGTAAGGAGGGCAGGGGAGAGCTTTGTATGCATCTCTGTTCGTGGAGTAAAGTTGGTCTTGGATTTTTTTCCCCCCATAGTTGCACATGTGACATGCTGGTAAAGATTTGGTTAAACTGATTTAAGTTTGCCTACATTAAAGTCCCCGGCCACTAGGAGCGCCGCTTCTGGGTGAGCATTTTTTGTTTGCTTATGGCCTTATAGAGCTGGTTGAGAGCGGTCTTAGTGCCAGCTTCGCTTTGTGGTGGTAAATAGACGGCTACGAATAATACAGATGAGAACTCTCTTTGTAGATAGTGCGGTCTCTACAGCTTATTATAAGATACTCTACCTCAGGCGAGCAATACCTCGAGACTTCTTTAATATTAGACATCAGCTGTTATTGACAAAAAGACACACACCCCCACCCCTCGTCTTACCAGAGGTAGCGTCTCTGTTCTGCCGGTGCATGGAACATCCCGCCAGCTCTATATTGTCCGTTTTTTCCTTCAGCCACGTCTCGGTGAAACATAAGATGTGTTACAGTTTTTAATGTCCCGTTGGTAGGATAATCTTAATAGGTCATACATTTTATTTTCTAACGTTTGCACGTTAGCAAGGAGAATGGAAGGCATTGGTAGTTCTCGCTGGCCTCCGGATTCTCAGAAGGATCCCCGATCTGCGTCCCCTTTTCCGGCGTCTTTTCTTCACGCAAAGGTGTGGATCTGGGCCCGTTCCAGTGAAAGTAGGATATCCTTCTGGTAGGACTCGTTAAAGGAAAAATGTTCTTCCAGTCCGTGTTGAGTAATCACTTTTTTGATGTCCAGAAGTTTTTTATCGGTCATAAGAGACGGTAGCAGCAACATTATGTACACAATAAGTTTAAAAAAATAAGTTACACAAAATGCAAAAAAATTGACAAAACAGCACAATTGGTAAAATAATGTAAAACGTCAGCCATGGTCTTCGGCGCCATTTTTTGGGCCAATCAGATCTTCAACCAAAACCTAATATTAGATAAAGGAAACCTGAGTTTACAAATAACAAAAAATGTGTTTTACTTCATTTAACAAAGTTATAAAAGCACCAATTCCCAAGTGTGAAAAAGTAATTGCCCCCCTTACACTCACTAACTGGTTGTACCACCTTTAGCTGCAATGACTCCAACCAAACACTTCCTGTAGTTGTTGATCAGTCTCTCACATCGCTGTGGAGGAATTTTGGCCCACTCTTCCATGCAGAACGAGGTCATTTGTGGGTTTTCAAGCATGAACTGCTCGGTTCAGGCCCTGCCACAACATCTCAAATTGGATTAGGTCTGGACTTTGACTAGGCCATTCCAAAAAATGGATTTTTTTTTAACCATTTTCATGTAGATTTGATTATGTGTTTTGGATCGTTGTCTCGCTGCATGACCCAGCTGCGATTCAGCTTACAGACGGATGGTCTGACATTGTCCTGTAGAATTCTCTGATACACAGCAGAATTCATGGTTCCTTCTATTAAGACAAGTCGTCCAGGCCCTGAGGCGGCAGAGCATTCCCAAACCATCACTCTACCACATCCATGCTTGAGCGTTGGTGTGAGGTTCTTACTGTGGAATGCAGTGTTTGGTTTTCACCAGACATAATGAGACCCATCTCGTCCAAAATGTTGACTCAAGTTTGCCAAAAAGCACCTGGATGATCATGAAGACTCTTGGGGGGGGAAAAATTTATTGACAGATAAATCAAAAGTATAACTTTTTGGACAACATGGGTCCCATTTTATGCCTGGCGAAAATGATGAGAAATACCCCATTTTGAGAGTGGGTTCCCTAAGAAAGTCCAAGTATCTTTTGCCCTGTTGCGTACCAATTAAGTGGAGCAATGGCCCAGTGGACATGATTGGCATCTACAGTGCATTCTGAAAGTATTCAGACCCCTTAACTTTTTCCACATTTTGTTACATTACACACTTATTCTAAAATTGATTCAATTATATTTTTTCCACATCAATATACACACAATAACACATAATGACAAAGTGAAAACAGGTATTTAAGAAAAAAAAACGTATTTACATAAGTATTCAGACCCTTTTGCTAGGAGACTTGAAATTGAGCTCAGGTGCATCCTGTTTCCATTGATCATCCTTGAGATGTTTCTACAACTTGATTGGAGTCCACCTGTGGTAAATTCAATTGATTGGACAGGATTTGGAAAGGCACACATTTGTCTTTATAAGGTCCCACAGTTGACAGTGCATGTCAGAGCAAATACCAAGCCATGAGGTCAGATCTGGGGAAGGTACCAAACCATCTCTGCAGCACTCCACCAATCAGGCATTTATGGTGGAGTGGCCAGACGGAATCCACTCTTCAGTAAAAGGCACATGACAGTCCGCTTGGAGTTTGCCAAAGGACTCAGACCATGAGAAACAAGATTCTCTGGTCTGATGAAGCCACGACTGAACTCTCTGGCCTCTATTCCATTCATCACGTCTGGAGGAAATCTGGCACCATCCCTAAGGTGAAGCATGGTGGTGGCAGCATCATGCTATGGGTATGTTTTTCAGCAGCAGGGACTGGGAGACTAGTCTGGATCGAGGGAAAGATTAACAGAGTACAGGGAGGTCCTTGATGAAAACCTGCTCCAGAGCACTCAGACCTCAGACTGGGGCGACGGTTCACCTTCCAACAGGACAACGACCCTAAGCACACAGCCAAGACAATGCAGGAGTGGCTTCAGGACAAGTCTCTGAATGTCCTTGAGTGGCCCAGCCAGAGCCTGGACTTGAACCCAATCGAACATCTCTGTAGAGACATGAAAATAGCTGTGCAGTGACACACCCCCATCCAACTTGACAGAACTTGAGAGGATCTGCAGAGAAGAACGGGAGAAACTCCCCAAATACAGGTCGCCAAGCTTGTAGCGTCATACCCAAGAAGACTCGAGGCTGTAATCGCTGCCAAAGATGCTTCAACAAAGTACTGAGTGAAGAGTCTGAATGTAAATGTGATATTTCCTTTTTTTTTTTTTTATATACATTTGCAAGAATTTCTAAAAACCTGTTTTTGCTTTTTCATTGTGGGGTATTTTATGTAGATTGATGAGGGGGAAAAACTATTAAATACAGGCTGTAACGTAACAAAATGTGGAAAAAGTCAAGTGGTCTGAATACTTTCCGAATGCTCTGTACATTCCAGAAAGAATGGAGAATTTTTAGTTGAAACTAACTAAAATTGACAAAATACTATTGCAGTGAAAGATAAAGCTTTGTCTTTGTTAGTGATGTTGATCAACACGTTCATTGTCTCTTTCATTGTCTCACAGTTCGTCTGTCTCTTCTTGTCACTTCCATCCCCATTTCGGCAGTTTGAAGCTTTTCATCTTTAGATCTTTCAGTTTACCAGAAAAGGTCAAATGGAAATGCATCTATAATACGCATGACAATGAAGGGCTGAACATAAAGAGCATTGAAGCTTTGAATCAATCGCTGAAAGCCTCATGGATTCAAACTAGATGTAAATATGAGTTGGATCTCATGTAAAATCTTAGAAAAGACCAACTCACTTTTATTTAACAAAATATTTACATTTATACAAATAAAGTCTTGTCACTTTACTTCGTTTCTGCATTATTTCTTAATAGACATATCCCAATTCTTCAAAGAATCCATAAAAGGTTACATTTGGTTACATTTTCAATATTATCCCCCGGGGGGAAAAAATAATATGGTGGAATTCAAATATACTGATAAATAAAGATTTAAAAATAAAATAAAAATTAAGGAAAAGGAGATCATGTTATCTTATACTATGTGTATATATTAGTATTTTTATTTAACCTTTATTTAACTAGACAAGTCAGTTAAGAACAAAATCTTATTTTCAATGATGGTCTAGGAACAGTGGGTTAACTGCCTTGTTCAGGGGCAGAATGACAGATTTTTACCTTGTCAACTCGGGGATTCGATCTAGCAACCTTTCAGTTACTAGTTCAACACTCTAACCACTAAGGCTACCCCAAATATATATACTGTATATATTGAAATGGCATAGAGCTCTCAGATACTGACTGTTGTATTTATTTCTTCATTAGCGGCTGGATAACTACTGTGAACTGCTATTGTTATGTTTTTATGCTGGATTACAACATGTCTCTGTGTCCCCTCTGTGTCTGTCCAGTTCGTGGAGAGTGTCCGTCTGACCAAGAGGCCCTTCCACCTAGTGGGCACATCCATGGGAGGAAACGTTGCCGGAGTATACGCTGCCCGTTACCCCAACGATCTTTGCAGTGTCACCCTCATCTGTCCGGCAGGTACAAATGTCTACGTTCAAAAGTAACTTTTCAAAATGGCTGTTGCTGCATAAAATGTACATAGTGACATATTTTCTCGCAAGGTGACACCAAGCGCCGAGATTGCAATCATATAACAACACGTTTTTTTTAAATATATATGCTACCTGACAATATCCTATTCTATGATTAATTGTGTTTAAGTTTTTCTAATAAGGGTGGGTTTGTGGGGCTGGTTGAAATATTCGTAATGTTAATTCTTGCACAAAATATGAATTATAGAACTCCTTATGCCAATAGGCCTTCTGGATCATTTTCTTAGATGTTTCTTTACACTGAATAAAAAAATATAAACTCAACATGTTTCATGAGCTGAAATAAAAGATCACAGAAATGTTCCATATATCACAAAAATAGGATTTCTCTCAAATGTTGTGAACAAATTTGTTTACATCCCTGTTAGTGAGCATTTATCCTTTGCCAAGATAATCCATTCACCTGACAGGTGTGGCATATCAAGAAGCTGGTTAAACAGCATGATCATTACACAGGTGCACCTTGTGCTGGGGGACAATTAAAGGCCACTATAAATGTGCTGTTTTGTCACACAACACAATGCCACAGATGTCTCAAATTTTGAAGGAGCATGCAATTGGCATGCTGACTGCAGGAATGTCCACCAGAGCTGTTGCCAGAGAATTTAATGTTAATTTCTCTACCATAAGCCACCTCCAATTTCGTGTTAGAGAATTTGGCAGTGCGTCTAACTGGCTTCACAACCGCAGACCACGTGTAACCACACCAACCCAGGACCTCCACATCCGCCTTCTTCACCTGCGGGATTGTCTGAGACCCGGACAGCGGATGAAACTGTGGGTTTGCAAGGCTGAGTATAGCACATGAAGATCTCCCCCACGGCACAAACCCAAGGGGGGCACCATCCTGGACAGGAAGATCACGTCAGTGACTCAACCCACTCAAGTGACGCACCCCTCCTAGGGATGGCATGAAAGAGCACCAGTAAGCCAGTGACTCAGCCCCCCTAATAGGGTCAGAGGCAGAGAGGCAACCGGCCAGGCAAGGACGGTTCGTTGCTCCAGTGCCTTTCCGTTCACCTTCACACCCCTGGGCCAGACTACACTCAATCATAGGACCTACTGAACAGATGAGTCTTCAATAAAGTCTGCCTTCTCTCACATTGATAGGCAGACCATTCCATAAAAATTGAGCTCTATAGGAGAAAGCCCTGCCTCCAGCTGTTTACTTAGAAATTCTAGGGACAATTAGGAGGCCTGCGTCTTGTGACCATAGCGTACGTGTAGGTATGTACGGCAGGACCAAATCGGAAAGATAGGTAGGAGCAAGCCCATGTAATGCTTTGTAGGTTAGCAGTAAAACCTTGAAATCAGCCCTTGCCTTAACAGGAAGCCAGTGTAGAGAGGCTAGCACTGGAGTAATATGATCACATTTTTTGGTTCTAGTTAAGATTCTAGCAGCCGTGTTTAGCACTAACTGAAGTTTATTTAGTGCTTTATCCGGGTAGCCGGAAAGTAGAGCATTGCAGTAGTTTAACCTAGAAGTGACAAAAGCATGGATACATTTTTCTGCATTTTTGGACAGAAAGTTTCTGATTTTTGCAATGTTACGTAGATGGAAAAAAGCTGTCCTTGAAACAGTCTTGATATGTTCGTCAAAAGAGAGATCAGGGTCCAGAGTAACGCCGAGGTCCTACACAGTTTTATTTGAGACGACTGTATAACCATCAAGATTAATTGTCAGATTCAACAGAAGATCTCGTGTTTCGTGGGACCTAGAACAAGCATCTCTGTTTTGTCCGAGTTTAAAAGTAGAAAGTTTGCAGCCATCCACTTCCTTATGTCTGAAACACAGGCTTCGAGCGAGGGCAATTTTGGGGCTTCACCATGTTTCATTGAAATGTACTGCTGCGTGTCATCCGCATAGCAGTGAAAGTTAACATTATGTTTTCGAATTACATCCCCAAGAGGTAAAATATATAGTGAAAACAATAGTGGTCCTAAAACGGAACCTTGAGGAACACTGAAATTTACAGTTGATTTGTCAGAGGACAAACCATCCACAGAGACAAACTGATATCTTTCCGACAGATGAGATCTAAACCAGGCCAGAACTTGTCCGTGTAGACCAATTTGGGTTTCCAATCTCTCCAAAAGAATGTGGTGATCGATGGTATCAAAAGCAGCACTAAGGTCTAGGAGCACGAGGACAGATGCAGAGCCTTGGTTTGACACCATTAAAAGGTAATTTACCACCTTCACGAGTGCAGTCTCAGTGCTATGATGGTGTCTAAAACCAGACTAAAGCATTTCGTATACATTGTTTGTCTTCAGGAAGGCAGTGAGTCTCTGCGCAACATATTTTTTAAAACATTTTGAGAGGAATGGGAGATTCGATACAGGCCGATTTTTAGTTTTTAAAATATTTTCTGTGTCAAGGTTTGTCTTTTTCAAGAGAGGCTTTATTACTGTCACTTTTTTATTATTATTTTATTTTTATTTTATTTAAATTTTACCCCCTTTTCTCCCCAATTTTCGTGGTATCCAATCGCTAGTAATTACTATCTTGTCTCATCGCTACAACTCCCGTACAGGCTCGGGAGAGACTAAGGTCGAAAGTCATGCGTCCTCCGAAGCACAACCCAACCAAGCCGCACTGCTTCTTAACACAGCGCGCCTCCAACCCGGAAGCCAGCTGCACCAATGTGTCGGAGGAAACACCGTGCACCCGCCCCCCTTGGTTAGCGCGCACTGCGCCCGGCCCGCCACAGGAGTCGCTGGAGCGCGATGAGACAAGGATATCCCTACCGGCCAAACCCTCCCTAACCCGGACGACGCTAGGCCAATTGTGCGTCGCCCCACGGACCCCCCGGTCGCGGCCGGCTGCGACAGAGCCTGGGCGCGAACCCAGAGACTCTGGTGACCACGACTCCATTTTGTTGATTCCAGCCTACAAACAGAAACTAAAACAACAAGCTCCCGCGCTCAGGTCTGTTCAACGCTGGTCCGACCAATCTGAATCCACGCTTCAAGACTGCTTCGATCACGCGGATTGGAATATTTGATTTGATTTGGTGGCACAGCTAGCGCTGCAGTGCCCTAGACCACTGCGCCACCCGGGAGGCCCTATTACTGTCACTTTTAGTGAGTTTGGTACACATCTGGTGGATAGAGAACCGTTTATTATGTTCAACATAGGAGGGCTGAGCACAGGAAGCAGCTCTTTCAGTAGTTTAGTTGGAATAGGGTCCAGTATGCAGCTTGAAGGTTTAGAGGCCATGAATATTTCCATGAATGGGTGAAGAGAAACAGGATTAAAAGACTTGAGTGTCTCCATTGATCTGAGATCCTGGCACTTCTGTACAGACAACTGAGTTTTGGAGGAATACGCAGATTTAAAGAGGAGTCTGTAATTTGGTTTCTAATGATCATGATCTTTTCGTCGAAGAAGTTCATGAATTTATCACTGCTGAAGTGAAAGCCATCCTCTCTTGGGGAATGCTGCTTTTTAGTTAGCTTTGCAACAGTATCAAAAATACATTTTGGGTTGTTCTTATTCTCCTTAATTAAGTTGGAAAAATAGGATGATCGAGCATCAGTGGGGGCTCTTCGATACTGCACGGTACTGTCTTTCCAAGCTAGTCGGAAGACTTGGTGTGGCGCCATTTCCGTTCCAATTTTCTGGAAGCTTGCTTCAGAGCTCGGGTATTTTCTGTAAACTAGGGGGCTAGTTTCTTGTGATGGCTCCGAAAGCCTTTTGGAGTGGGTCTGTGGACTTTTCCATGTGAATATTAAAGTCACCAAAAATTTGAATATTATCTGCTATGACTACAAGGTCCGATAGGAATTCAGGGAACTCAGTGAGGAACGCTGTATATGGCCCAGGAGGCCTGTAAACAGTAGCTATAAAAAGTGATTGAGTAGGCTGCATAGATTTCATGACCAGAAGCTCAAAAGATGAAAACGGGTCAATTGAAATTTGGTATCGTAAATGTTATCAACACCTCCGCCTTTGCGGGATGTACGGGGGATATGGTCACTAGTGTAACCAGGAGGTGAGGCCTCATTTAACACAGTAAATTCATCAGGCTTAAGCCATGTTTCAGTCAGGCCAATCACATCAAGATTATGATTGACTATAACTAGTTCATTGACTATAACTGCCTTGGAAGTGAGAGATCTAACATTAAGTAGCCCTATTTTGAGATGTGAGATATCACAATCTCTTTCAATAATAACAGAAATGGAGGAGGTCTTTATTCCAGTGAGATTGCTAAGGCGAACACCACCATGTTTAGTTTTGCCCGACCTAGATCGAGGCACAGACACGGACTCAATGGGGATAGCTGAGCTGACTACACTGACTGTGCTAGTGGCAGACTCCACTAAGCTGGCAGGCTGGCTAACAGGTTCCAGGCCAGGCAGCAAGCTATCTCATTGTGGAGCTAGAGGATTTAGAGCCCTGTCTATGTTGATAGATAAGATGAGAGCACCCCTCCAGCTAGGATGGAGTCCGTCACTCCTCAGCAGGCCAGGCTTGGTCCTGTTTGTGGGTGAGTCCCAGAAAGAGGGCCAATTATCTACAAATTATATCTTTTGGGAGGGGCAGAAAACCAGCGATTGAGTTGTGAGACTCAGAGTAGAGTAAATATTGATCACATTCCCTGTGTATGATCATATATTTTCATACATTGAATGTTAATATTGTGAAACTATGTTATACATTTTTTTTTAAATGTACCTACCCGTTTCAGGAAGTGATGTCACTGAGTACTGCCCCTGTATATAGGACCTTCCTCCCCCCACCTGGGATATGGATGCCTGATAAAGACCTAACGGGTAGAAACGTTAATAAATATCACATGGGGGCATGAGCAGCAGTGTGCGGCTTTTTCCGTTCTGTTTTCCATGAGTTTTGTCTAACTCCAGCATCTGTAATAAGTACCTGGATGTGAGCATGTTCTTCGGCTTTTGTGCTCTGCTGTAGAGCTCATCCCTCCCCCTAACATAGTGCCCTCAAAGCTCATCTCTAAGCTAAGGATCCTGGGTCTAAATACCTCCCTCTACAACTGGATCCTGGACTTCCTGATGGGCTGCCCCCAGGTGGTGAGGGAAGGTATCAACACAGTGTGGTGCCAGGATAACAACCTCTCCCTCAAAGTGATCAAGACAAAGGAGATGATTGTGGACTACAGGAAAAGGAGGACCGAGCACGCCCCAATTCTCATCGACAGGGCTGTAGTGGAGCAGGTTGAGAGCTTCAAGTTCCTTGGTGTCCACATCACTAATGAACTATCATGGTCCAAACCTACCAAGACAGTCGTGAAGAGGGCACGACAAAGCCTATTCCTCCTCAGGAGACTGAAAAGATTTGGCATGGGTCCTCAGATCCTCATAAGGTTATACAGCTGCAACAGAGAGCATCCTGACTGTTTGCATCACCGCCTGGTACGGCAACTGCTTGGCCTCCAACCGCAAGCACTACAGAGGGTAGTGCGTACGGCCCAGTACATCACTGGGGCCAAGCTTCCTGCCATCCAGGACCTCTATACCAGACGGTGTCAGAGGAAGGCCCTAAAAATTGCTAAGACTCCAGCCACCCTAGTCATAGACAGTTCTCTCTGCTACCGCACGGCAAGCGGTACCGGAGCGCCAAGTCTAGGTCCAAAAGGCTTCTTAACAGCTTCTACCCCCAAGCCATAAGACTCCTGAACAGCTAATCAAATGGCTACCCAGACTATTTGCATTGCGCCCCACTTCTATGCTGCTACTCGCTGTTTGTTATCCATGCATAGTCACTTTACCTCTACCTTCATGTACATATTACCTCAATTACCTCGACTAACCGGTGCCCCTACACATTGACTCTGTACCGGTACCCCCTGAATATACCCTCGCTATTGTTATTTTACTGCTGCTCTTTAATTATTTGTTATTTTTCTATTTATTTAAAATAAAATAAAAATGTAACACTTATTTTTCCTAATACTGCATTGTTGGTTAAGAGCATTTCACTGTGAGGTCTACTACACCTGTTGTATTCAGCATTTCACTGTGAGGTTTACTACACCTGTTGTATTTGGCTCATGTGACAAATACAATCTGATTTGATGTTGCGTTTATATTTTTGTTCAGTTTAGATCTTCTATTTGTGGTCTTTTTTCAGGTCTTCCTAACGAGAGTCCGTTTGTGGAGCGTCTGAGGGAACTGGAGAAGGACCAGGAACTGAGTGGTAGCCTGGATCCCCAGGGCATTCCTCTGATCCCCTCTACCCCAGAGGAGATGGAGGATATGCTCAAACTCTGCTCTTTCGTACGCTTCAAGATCCCTCAACAGGTAGTTATCGATACAGTTCAGTCGGGATTACTTAGGCCGTGATTCAATCTGATCGCACTTTGTCGGGCAATTGGACCTTTTCAAAGCATTGTTTTCCGCGTTCGCGGAAACCACATTCATGGTAAACGGTGCATACGTTCAGGCTCAATCGAAAATAACCTTTTAATGTCATTCGCGCTATCACGCGGATCTACTGCTGATCGGATTGAATCCAGGTCTTAGTTTTGTTGTTGTTGGCGGCTGGTCAAAATCTTCAGGATTTAGTCAATAACAACAACAAAAAATCCGGACGACTACTACTAGAACTAGTCAAAAGCTTCTCTTCAACTTGTTGGCATTTTTTTTGAACGACAATCTACTGCATGGTTTCTTACAATAACCGGTATTATTCTTTTGACAGATTCTTCAGGGATTGGTGGATGTTCGAGTTCCCAACAACGACTTCTATAGAGAGTGTGAGGGACTTGGTTTGAATGTCTGCTTCAAAAACATTCATTGAATAATTTAATGATCTTGTCAGACTTGTCAATCACACCTGGTGGAATGTTTTGTGGTGCATATTGTATGTGTAAGTGAATAGGTATTCTTCTATCTTTCCTCAGTGGATAGGTATTCTATCTTTCCTCAGTGAATAGGTATTCTCCTATTTTTCCTCAGTGAATAGGTATTCTCCTATTTTTCCTCAGTGAATAGGTATTCTCCTATCTTTCCTCAGTGAATAGGTATTCTCCTATCTTTCCTCAGTGAATAGGTATTCTCCTATCTTTCCTCAGTGAATAGGTACTCTTCTATCTTTCCTCAGTGAATAGGTATTCTTCTATCTTTCTTCGGTGAATGGATTTTCTTCTATCTTTCCTCAGTGAATAGGTATTCTTCTATCTTTCTTCGGTGAATGGATTTTCTTCTATCTTTCCTCAGTGAATAGGTATTCTTCTATCTTTCCTCAGTGAATAGGTATTCTTCTATCTTTCCTCAGTGAATAGGTATTCTTCTATCTTTCTTCAGTGAATAGGTATTCTTCTATCTTTCCTCAGTGAATAGGTATTCTTCTATCTTTCTTCAGTGAATGGGTTTTCTTCTATCTTTCCTCAGTGAATAGGTACTCTTCTATCTTTCCTCAGTGAATAGGTATTCTTCTATATTTCCTTAGTGAATAGGTATTCTTCTATCTTTCCTCAGTGAATAGGTATTCTTCTATCTTTCTTCAGTGAATAGGTATTCTTCTATCTTTCTTCAGTGAATATGTATTCTTCTATCTTTCCTTAGTGAATAGGTATTCTTCTATCTTTCTTCAGTGAATAGGTTTTCTTCTATCTTTCCTCAGTGAATAGGTATTCTATCTTTCCTCGGTGAATAGGTATTCTATCTTTCCTCAGTGAATAGGTATTCTTCTATCTTTCCTCAGTGAATAGGTATTCTTCTATCTTTCTTCAGTGAATAGGTTTTCTTCTATCTTTCTTCAGTGAATAGGTTTTCTTCTATCTTTCCTCAGTGAATAGGTATTCTATCTTTCCTCAGTGAATAGGTATTCTATCTTTCCTCAGTGAATAGGTATTCTTCTATCTTTCCTCAGTGAATAGGTATTCTCCTATCTTTCCTCAGTGAATAGGCATTCTTCTATCTTTCCTCAGTGAATAGGCATTCTCCTATCTTTCCTCAGTGAATAGGCATTCTCCTATCTTTCCTCAGTGAATAGCATTCTATCTTTCCTCAGTGAATAGGCATTCTATCTTTCCTCAGTGAATAGGCATTCTATCTTTCCTCAGTGAATAGGTATTCTTCTATCTTTCCTCAGTGAATAGGTATTCTCCTATCTTTCCTCAGTGAATAGGTATTCTCCTATCTTTCCTCGGTGAATAGGTATTCTCCTATCTTTCCTCGGTGAATAGGTATTCTCCTATCTTTCCTCGGTGAATAGGTATTCTCCTATCTTTCCTCGGTGAATAGGTATTCTCCTATCTTTCCTCGGTGAATAGGTATTCTCCTATCTTTCCTCGGTGAATAGGTATTCTCCTATCTTTCCTCTGTGAATAGGTATTCTCCTATCTTTCCTCTGTGAATAGGTATTCTCCTATCTTTCCTCGGTGAATAGGTATTCTCCTATCTTTCCTCGGTGAATAGGTATTCTCCTATCTTTCCTCGGTGAATAGGTATTCTCCTATCTTTCCTCGGTGAATAGGTATTCTCCTATCTTTCCTCGGTGAATAGGTATTCTCCTATCTTTCCTCGGTGAATAGGTATTCTCCTATCTTTCCTCGGTGAATAGGTATTCTCCTATCTTTCCTCGGTGAATAGGTATTCTCCTATCTTTCCTCGGTGAATAGGTATTCTCCTATCTTTCCTCAGTGAATAGGTATTCTCCTATCTTTCCTCAGTGAATAGGTATTCTCCTATCTTTCCTCAGTGAATAGGTATTCTCCTATCTTTCCTCAGTGAATAGGTATTCTCCTATCTTTCCTCAGTGAATAGGTATTCTCCTATCTTTCCTCAGTGAATAGGTATTCTCCTATCTTTCCTCAGTGAATAGGTATTCTCCTATCTTTCCTCAGTGAATAGGTATTCTCCTATCTTTCCTCAGTGAATAGGTATCCTCCTATCTTTCCTCAGTGAATAGGTATCCTCCTATCTTTCCTCAGTGTTCATGGAGATCGTAGGAGAGAAGTCCAGACATTCTTTACATGAGAACATGCATCTGATCACAGTCCCAACACAGGTCATCTGGGGGAAGCATGACCAGGTAAGTATTCCAACACCGTTGGGTCGTAACATTACACAATGTGGACGCAATCAACAGTGTATCTTTCTTTTATTACAAGTAATGCAAGTTGCAAGTAACTGGATGTGCATACACTACTTGTAAACTCTTGTACACTACTTGTAAACTCTTGTACAATCTTAGAAAAAAGGGATTTTGTTTTGTATATAATGTATGTGACTATTTTAGGTCATTTTCTGTTTGTCTTTTATAATTGTAATGATTAAAATTATAAAACAGAATAGAAAAAAGGGTTATTTGGCTGTCCCCATAGGAGAACCATTTTTGGTTCCAAGTAGAAGCCTTTTAAAAATATATATTTAACCTTTTATTTAACAAGACAAGTCAGTTAAGAACAAATTCTTATTTTCAATGACGGCCTACCGGGGAACAGTGGGTTAACTACCTTGTTCAGGGGCAGAACGATACATTTTTACCTTGTCAGCTCGGGGATTCGATCCATCAACCTTTCGGTTACTGTCCCAACACTCTAACCACTAGGCTACCTTTTAAAGTTCTACATGGAACACAAAAAGGTTCTACCTGGAACCAAAAAGGGTTCTTCAAAGTGTTCTCCTATAGGGACAGCCAAAGAACCCGTTTAGGTTCTAGATAGAAAAGGGTCCAAGAGTGTTCCTCTTAATTGTACTCCCTCCCTCCTCTCCTCTCTTCCTCTATCAGGTGGTGGATGTGTCTGGATCATCTATGCTGAAGGAGGCCGTCTCTGGCTGTCAGGTGGACCTGCTGGACAACTGTGGTCACTCTGTGGTGATGGAGCGACCTCGCAAGACAGCTCAGCTCATCATGGACTTTATCAATAACCAACACGACACTGGCTCTGGCTCTAACAACAGCAAGAAACTCTCCTGAGACTGACTCCCTGGAGCTCAGACTTTTATAGTGCCCGTTTCCCGGACAAGGTTAAACCTAGTCCTAGACAAAGAAGCACTTTCAATGGGGGTTTGATCTCCATTGAACATGCGTTCCAGTCAGGGACGAGGTTTCAGTCAAGGACTAGGTTCCAGTCAGCGACTAGGGTTCAGGTTTCAGTCAGGGACTAGATTTCAGTCAGGGTTTCAGTCAGGGTTTCAGGTTTCAGTCATGGACTAGGTTTCAGTCAGGGTTTCAGGTTTCAGTCAGGGACTAGGTTTCAGTCAAGGACTAGGGTTCAGGTTTCAGTCAGGGACTAGATTTCAGTCAGGGTTTCAGTCAGGGTTTCAGGTTTCAGTCATGGACTAGGTTTCAGTCATGGACTAGGTTTCAGTCAGGGACTAGGTTTCAGTCATGGACTAGGTTTCAGTCATGGACTAGGTTTCAGTCAGGGACTAGGTTTCAGTCAGGGTCTAGGTTTCAGTCAGGGACTAGGTTTCAGTCAGGGGGTTTCAGGTTTCAGTCAAGGGGTTTCAGGTTTCAGTCAGGGACTAGGTTTCAGTCAGGGACTAGGTTTCAGTCAGGGACTAGGTTTCAGTCAGGGTTTCAGGTTTCAGTCAGGGACTAGGTTTCAGTCAGGAGGTACTAGGTTTCAGTCAGGAGGTACTAGGTTTCAGTCAGGGTTTCAGTCAGGGTTTCAGTAAGGTACTAGGTTTTAGGTTTAATCTGTGTCCAGGAAACCAGCCTACAGTGAGCGTTTATCTGTAAAAAATCTAATCTGTAAATTATCTTGTAATATTTTTCTAATCTAGTCCTCAGGGAATGAGCCCATCAACCAGCTGGCTGCTGTTTCATGCTTGAATTTGATTATAAGGCGAAGGAAGACTGTGTAAAATACTGGGATACAATATTGTGACATTGCATTTATTTAGTGATTTTAAGGACCTTCATTTAAAATGTTATATTCTTTATTTAATTGCCAATGTGTTACTAACTTACTTACATGATTTTGCCAAAACATGATTTTATACTTAATTTGAGTTTGTGTTACCTCTGAGTCAGCTGAAGGACTGTGGTTGGTAGTGTCTGAGACTGTTCCCGCCTGAAAACCCAGGAAGTAAAGTTAGACGCAAACTCAAACTACTACTAGTTGTTGTTGTTGTTGTTGTTAGTTTGATTTGTCTTGTTGAAGGTTGGTACACGGTCTTATTATTAACCACAGACAACATATTACACCTTGTACATTTGGAACATATTGAAGAAAACATTTGTCATTGTGTTTTACGATCAAATAAATGTTATTTAAAACAATGGAGCTACAATGACGTACGTTTTTGTAATATTATTATTAACTTAGTACTTTTTCTTCAAGCGCTGCTATACCCTGTGATATAACCTGATAGTATCGATGCATGACGATAGAGTATCGATGCAATGAGACACAACAAGTTTGTTTTGTTTCGTTTTAGCTGATGCCATGTCATTAAGTTACACTGAGACAAAAAAATAAATAGATTTGTGACACTTTTGTTATCCTTGTACATGTTAATGCATTGTCCATCTACTCAATGTTTTTGCTTGTTCACGTAAAGCACAAAATAAAACTATTTTCTCATGCTGACATGAAATTCATGGACCAATCACATTGGACTTATTTGTTTTGGGGCTGGGCCTTGACATGGGGTGAGGCTGAGGCTTGATAAAGGCTGGAACTACAGTGGTTTTGGGGCTGGGCCTTGATATGGGGTGAGAAAAGCTTAGTGATATTGACTCAAGGGTTGGGGGAAAAGCTTTTTAGGAAAAGTTTGGGGGTTAGTTTCAGGTTTCAAGCAACAGCTTTAGGAAGGCCAGGGTTTGGATGAGATTGAACGAGCTCAATTCTTTTCATCTTATTACACTGTCATCATGAAGTGCTTTGGAAGCCACTTTACCCGACACCCTAGACCCACTACATTTGCATACCGCCCCAACAAATCGACGAATGAAGCAATCTCCATTACACTGCCCTACACCGCCTGGATGAGAGGAATACCTATGTAAGAATGCCGTTCATCTACAACAGCTCAGCATTCAACACCTGAACCCCGCCCTGTGCAACTGGGTACTAGACTTCCTGATGGGCCGACCCCGGGTGGTGAAGGTAGGCAACAACACTTCTGCCACGCTGATCCTTACCACTGGGGCCCCTCAGGGGTGCGTGCTTAGTCCTCTCCTGTACTCCCTGTTCACCCACAGCTGCGTGGCCAAGCACGACTCCAACACCCTCATTAAGTTTGCTGATCACACCACAGTGGTAGGCCTGATCACCAACAATGATGAGACGGCCTATAGGGAGGAGGTCAGAGACCTGGCAGTGTGGTTACAGGACAACAACATCTCCCTCAATGTGAGCAAGACAAAGGAGCTGATCGTGGACTACAGGAAAAGGAGGGCCGAACAGGCCCCCATTCTCATCGACGGGACTGAAGTGGAGCAGGTCGAGAGTTTCAAGTTCCTTGGTGTCCACATCACCAACTAACTATCATGGTCCAAACACACCAAGACAGTTGTGAAGAGGGCACGATAACACCCCCCCCCCCCAGGAGACTGAAAAGATATGGCATGGGTCCCCAGATCCTCAAAAAGTTCTACAGCTGCACCATCAAGAGCATTCTGAACGGTTGCATCACCACCTGGTATGGTAACTGCTTGGCATCCGACCGTAAGGTGCTACAGAGGGTAGTGCATTCGGCTGAATACATCACTGGGGCCAAGCTTCCTACCATCCAGGACCTCTATACCAGGCGGTGTCAGAGGAAGGCCCTTAAAATTGTCAAAGACTCCAGCCACCCAAGTCATAGACTGTTCTCTCTGCTACCGCATGGCAAGCGGTACCGGAGCGCCAAGTCTAGGTCCAAAAGGCTCCTTAACAGCTTCTACCCCCAAGCTATAAGACTGCTGAACAATTTATAATTTACATTGAGCCCCCAACCTTTGTTTTTACACTGCTGCTACTCGCTGTTTATTATCTATGTATAGTCACTTTTCCCCTACCTATATGTACAAATTACCTCAACAAACCTGACTCGGTACCGGTATCCCCTGTATATGGCCTCGTTATTGTTATGTCATTTTATTGCATTACTTTTTATTTTATTTTTTACTTTAGTTTATTAGTAAATATTTTCTTAACTTTATTTCTTGAACTGCAATGTTGATTAAGGGCTTGTAAGTCAGCATTTCACACCTGTTGTATTCGGCGAATGTGACAAATAAAATTTGATTTGTAAACAAGTTGACTTTGAGGATAAAGAAAGTTTATCAATTTATTTGGACAAAATCTAAATTCTAAACGGCAATGTTCTTGTAATTGTTTTAGTATAACAAATCGTAAATTACAGCTCAATTTGAGAAAGTTATGAATTTGCGATTATCCATCGTTATTCACAGCAAATCCTGCAATAAACTCAATTTAAAAAATGTATAGTTTGACAGCCATAGTTACATAGCCAGGGAAAGTAGGGGTGCTGAGGGTGCTGCACCCCATGAAAAATCTGAATAAAACGAAAATAATATATATACAGTACCGGCCAAAAGTTTGGACACACCTACTCATTCAAGGGTTTTTCTTTATTTTTACTATTCTCTACATTGTAGAATAATAGTGAAGACATAAAAACTATGAAATGACATATGGAATCATGTAGTAACCCAAAAAGTGTTAAACAAATCAAAATATATTTGAGATTTGAGATTCTTCAAAGTAGCCACCCTTTTCCTTGATCACAGCTTTGCCCACTCTTGGCATTTTCTCAACCAGCTTCATGAGGTAGTCACCTGGAATGCATTTCAATTAACAGGTGTGCCTTGCTAAAAGTTAATTTGTGGAATTTATTTATTTCCTGCATTTGAGCCAATCAGTTGTGTTGTGACAAGTTAGGGGCGGTATACAGTAAGGGCGGCAGGTAGCCTAGTGGTTAGAGTGTTGGGCCAGGAACCGAAAGATTGCGAGATCGAATCACCGAGCTGACAAGGTAAAAATCATTGTAAATAAGAATTTGTTCTTAATTAACTGACTTGCCTTGTTAAATGAAGGTTAAATACATTTTTTAAAAGCACTTTTTCATGAACATGGCAGATTTTTTTTTTAGGCCCTATCCGGCATGCTGCTAGGGAGACACCGTTTCTGGGACAGGAATTTGAAACATAGCCCTATTTGGTACAATACCAAGTCCATATTATGACAAGAACAGCTCAAATAAGCAAAGAAAAACGACAGTCCATCATAACTTCAAGACATGAAGGTCAGTCATTTCAAGAACTTTGAAAGTTTCTTAAAGTACTGTCGCAAAAACCATCAAGTGCTATGATGATACTGGCTCTCATGAGGACCGTCACAGGAAAGGAAGACCCAGAGTTACCTCTGCTGCAGAGGATACGTTCATTAGAGTTAACTGCACCTCAGATTGCAGCCCAAATAAATGCTTCAGAGTTCAAGTAACAGACACATCTCAACATCAACTGTTCAGAGGAGACTGTGAATCAGGCCTTCATGGTCGAATTGCTGCAAAGAAACTACTACTAAAGGACACCAATAATAATAAGAAGTGACTTGCTTGGGCCAAGAAACACGAACAATGGACATTAGACCGGTGGAAATATGTCCTTTGGTCTGATGAGTCCAAATTTGAGAATTTTCAGTCCCTAAACTTCGTTTCGTTTTACCTTTCCATAAAAAATGATGCCAGCTGATTCATGATTTCGACTGGCTGAGAAACACTGCCTGCCTCTCTCTCTCGTCCCGACTCTCTCCCTACACGTTCATTACTATTGGACAGTTGGAGATCAAATTTGAATATTGAAACAATGTTGCAAATGTCGGAGAGACAGACAGTAAGGTTTATACAAATCTCTGCTGTTGAACACTAAATGTTAGTCTTAAAGAAATGTGAGATAATGTCTAGATGCTTTTTATTGTCGAGATCAAGTTTATAACTTCCCTGTCTGTGCTGATGAGACAGTGGATTGAGTAGTCAGCTGGTACAGAGTAAACAAAATCACAGAACATTTTACAGTAAAAAAGGTATTTATTGATGACATATGATTCCTATGTGAAAAAAAGTTGACTCACAGAAGGAGTACAAGGGGCTCCCGAGTGGCCTCAGCGGTCTAAGGCACTGTATATCAGTGCTTGAGGCATCACTACAGACCCTGGGTCGATTTTAAGCTGTATCACAACCGGCCGTGATTGGGGGTTCCCAAAACTTAACCAGCGTCGTCCGGGTTAGTGTTTGGCCGGGGTAGGTCATCATTGTAAATAAGAATTTGTTCTTAACTGACTTGCATAGTTAAATAAAGATTTAAAAAAAATAAGTGGCAAAACTTGCAAAAACATCAAAGACTACCATATTTGGTAGTGAGAGGAAACGCCAACCGGATGCTTCACATTTTTACATCCGGTGAAATATCTGTGATAGTATGTCAGCCAGCAATACACAATATGGGTTTTAGTAGATGAACTAAAGTTGGCAAGCTAGCTTGCAGGAAAAATAAATTAGAACCCTAGCAACTGTATTTGTCATCTGTCCTCTTGATGCTGGAATCGGCTGTGAGCTTCTAGCTAAATCCATGACTTTGTTTGGAATTCTCTCCGCTATATTCCGGTTGAAACAACATGAATGGTTGAATGTCACCATGTAGCAAAAAAAAAAAGGTCCATCTTCAAATTCGTGTTGATGAGAGGAACCACTTCAAACCATGTTTTGTGCTGCTACCATGTTGTGTTGCTAACATGTTGTGTTGTCATGTGTTGCTGCCTTGCTATGTTGTTGGCTTTAGGTCTCTCTTTATGAAGTGTTGTCTCTCTTGTTGTGATGTGTATATTGTCCTATATTTATATTATATTTATTTGTATTTTTTAATCCCAGGCCCCGTCCCCGCGGGAGGCTTTTGGTAGGCCGTTATTGTAAATAACAATTTGTTCTTAAACTGACTTGCCTAGTTAAATAAAGGTTCAATTAAAAAATAAAACATTGTGGTCTGATCAGTACTTTCAGTTTTGCCCAAAGGATTGTGTTGTGTCAGCTTATATATTAACCAATGATAGGAACATCGCGGAAAGACGTCCAATGGCTCTATCGAACAAGGACAACCTTATCTACACTCACAAAAACGTACAGTGTGATCAGTATCACATAGATCCTTCGCGAAATGCCACAAAGCAGGACTACATGTGTTTTCAGCCCCCCCAGCTGGTCAAACTTAGAAACATGTCGTAGGGTTTGACAGCATAGTGCCACTTGCGTCATGACTAAAACATAGAGACCGTAGACATTTATGTTCATCACTCACCAGGTCATCAGATACTAAAAAAAAAAACAATCAATGCTACCTAATGATCTATCTAGCTACGTTTTTCTTCTTTGGAGCTTTCTGTGACTTTGTAGCAAGTAAGGTCTTGCATGTATAGGTGCATAAATGCGTCATGATTGCAACGTGTCCCGATATATTTTCCAACTGTCCCGTTATCTGGTTTTAATGTCTATTCTATAATGCCCTTCTAACCACTCAGAAACCATCTTCAATGAGGTGCTATGCGCTCTATGGAAAATAATGAACGATGTTGGTGTGTTCCATGACAGGCTCGCAAAGTGGAACTGACCTTCCACAGAGTTGAATTATTTTCCCAGAGAACTCATAGAGCCCCGGGTTGATTATCCCTTCGTACCATGGCTGTAATTTAACGCATTTGTCACTAGAAATGTGCTCATTTGCTGGTAGAAATCTCTGTTCCAACATCCACTGAAATAGCCAGGAAGTTTACTTAGAGTGCTACAGTCGTTGCCGTGGTAACCAAACAAACAGACTTCCTATATATGTTTAGCTAACCAAACCATCAGACCTAGCTTGCTATTATGAAAATCGAGTTCAACAATGCCATTATTGTTTTCTGTTTGACTTTTTCTTTCAAAAACATCTCAAACAAAACATGTCAAATTAACTATTGCCATTAAATTCTACCGTGCAAATACACTGTGCGTTATAGGGAAATAATGCACGCTAGAATATATAACATATAAAATATATTATATAAAAATCAGAAAGGAGTATTCAACAACGCCAATTCCGACATTTCTTAATTCCTTTTTTTATTAGCATTTTTATCATGTGTGTATTTGTTTGACATTGTACTGCATTGATAGAAGCTAGTAACATAAGCATTTCGCTGCACCCGCTGTAACATATTCTAAACTGTGTACACGACAAAGAAGCTTTGCTTTGTGTTAATGCCTCATTGTTTCGCTAGGTGGCGACACTTTATTTTAGCAAGAGTACTCGGCGCTTCTGTTGTCGTTGGGAAAAACTCAATTGGATCACCTCGTGTCCTATATACACTCTCTCCTCGCCTCCTTCTCAAAATCCATTGGATGAGAAAGCTTGGATGTATAATTCACTTTTGTATATTATCTACTTCACTTGCTTTGGCAATGTTCAACTTTCAACTGAAAAAAATCAACTGAAAAAAAAATCAACTGGTGTTCAACTTTCCCAAGTTCTCTCACGTCACCCCGCTCCTCCGCTCTCTCCACTGGCTTCCAGTTGAAGCTCGCATCCGCTACAAGACCATGGTGCTTGCCTACGGAGCTGTGAGGGGAACGGCACCTCCGTACCTTCAGGCTCTGATCAGGCCCTACACCCAAACAAGGGCACTGCGTTCATCCACCTCTGGCCTGCTCGCCTCCCTACCTCTGAGGAAGTACAGTTCCCGCTCAGCCCAGTCAAAACTGTTCGCTGCTCTGGCACCCCAATGGTGGAACAAACTCCCTCACGACGCCAGGTCAGCGGAGTCAATCACCACCTTCCGGAGACACCTGAAACCCCACCTCTTTAAGGAATACCTAGGATAGGATAAAGTAATCCTTCTAACCCCCCCCCCCCCCCCTTAAAAGAGTTAGATGCACTATTGTAAAGTGGTTGTTCCACTGGATATCATAAGGTGAATGCACCAATTTGTAAGTCGCTCTGGATAAGAGCGTCTGCTAAATGACTTAAATGTAAATGTAAATGTAATGTTAACATATTTTTCCCATGCCAATAAAGCCCCTTGAATTGAAAGCCCGAGGTCCCGCCCCTCTGACCTTCTTATCCAATGGGTTTTAAGAGGGAGGAGTTCAATTGGAATTCTACCACTGTTTACAAAATGTACATGTTCTGCGCATGCGTAGCTTCAGGGCAAGCACGTTGTCAGTCACGTTGGGTCAAGCACTTATCAACAAGCAAGTTTGTTATTACAGACATTTATAAAAAAGTTGAAGTGGATTCAGCAGCAACACGTTGACGCAGTTGGTGAGTGTATAAAGTACAGTAAACGATTCTGTCATCAGATATTTAGCTAGGCCCATTTCAATCCTCAGTAGCTGGCTAGTTAGCTGAGCTGCTAGCTAACGTTAGCCTCATCAGATCCAGGTTTCTGCAACAGCGAACTGTACATAACGTTCAATCATTATTACCTACACATTGCAATGCATTGAATCGCCAACTTGTATATCACCCTTGACATACTATAGGCTAAAAATACGGACTTAACGTTACATTGTCAGACCATAGTAGTTTTAACGGTACTGCTGCTGTTTTTATGTTTTGAAGGACACGCGACGCTTGTAGCCAAATAGAATGCGGCGCGCAGACATAAAGGACGAACCTGCGACTTATGAGCGACTTGTGTACAAGAACACATCCGTTTACCACTATATGAGGATCTCCCTGTAAGTGTCACCGCCACTTGATCAAAGTTTCTTTCCATTTGATGCAAAATGATTATTTTTCAATTTACTTCCTGCCTCTTTCCCCCGAAGCCGTATAGTTTTACCTGATCTGGTCACGTGGTCAGGAACAACTACTTTCCCTGAGTAGAGTACACACTAGACAAACAACTGTGAGGTGACAGTGCATCGGTGTTCACAACTCACTTTCAAACTACTCTGTGCTGTGTGTGCATTTTGAACCTGCAGTAAGGATTCCATGGATTCACAAAGATTTGATTTGAACGCTTCTTAGAAAACACTTGTTAATTCACGACCTCTTTTGAACCCTTTCAGAGTGTTGGAGAATGAAAGCGCCACACTCAGTGCAGCCCAACTGAAGCAGCTCATCGTCTCTGGCCTCAGGGACCTGTATGGAGAGGTAAAGTGAAGCTAGACTGGCTGGATCCAAACTGAAATGAAACAGAACAAATCCATATGGATTAGAGCTGGGCAATATGGCCAAAATTTCATATCACAATATTTTACTTTTTTTGTTTTTAAAGTTTTGATTGTATTTTTGTATGTGTTTGAATAACTAGGGCAGGTTGCCAAGCGGTTAAGAGCGTTGGGCCAGTAACAGAAAGGTCACTGGTTCAAATCCCAGAGACAAACTAGGTTTGTCAAGGGCCGATATGCCCTTGAGCAAGCCACTTAAACCTAATTGGTCATGTAAGTCGCTCTGGATAAGAGCGTCTGCTAAAGTGACTTAAATGTAAAAGTAAAAAATGTGCTTTATGTAGTTCGTGACCCTAGGCTGGCAATGCATACTGTAACGACTCTGCCGCACGAGCATGCTTTTGCGGCACAGTCGATAGCGCGCCGGACTTCAGGCTAGAAGGTCGAGGGTTTGAGACCTGCTCCCGGCTATTTCATTACAATACATTTTAAGTGATTTCAATGAGGCTTTCACCATTCTGATTGTTTTACACTTTTCAATTCAACTTCAAACAAAAATGATTTATACATCTCTGGTTGGGCCACTCAAGGACATTCAGAGACTTGTCCCGAAGCCACTCCTGTGTCGTCTTGGCTGTGTGGTGAGGGTCGTTGTCCTGTTGGAAGGTGAACCTTCGCCCCAGTCTGATGTCCTGAGCGTTCTGGAGCAGGTGTTCATCAAGGATCTCTGTAATTTGCTCTGTTCATCTTTGCCCTGATCCTGACTAGTCTCCCGGTCCCTGCCGCTGAAAAACATCCCCACAGCATGATGCTGCCACTGCCATGCTTCACTGTAGGAATGGTGCCAGGTTTCCTCCAGACATGATGCTTGGCATTCAGGCCAAAGAGTTCAATCTTGGTTTCATTAGACCAGAGAACCTTGTTTCTCACCCCAAGTGGGCTGTCATGTGCCTTTTACTGAGGAGTGGCTTCCATCTGGCCACTCTACCATAAAGGCCTGATTGGTGGAGTGCTGCAGAGATGGTTGTCTTTCTGGAAGGTTCTCCCATCTCTACAGAGGAACTCTGGAGCTCTGTCAGAGTGACCATCAAGGCCATTCTCCCCAATTGCTCAGTTTGGCTGGGTGGCCAGCTCTAGGAAGAGTATTGGTGGATCCAAACATCTTCCATTTTAGAATGATGGAGGCCACTGTGTTCTTGGGGACCTTCAATGCTGCAGACATTTTTTGGTACCCTTCCCCAGATATGTGCCTTCACACAACCCTGTCTCGGAGCTCTACGGACAATTCCTTCGACCTCATGGTTTGGTTTTTCACTCTGACATGTACTGTCAACTGTGGGACCTTATATAGACAGGTGTGTGCCTTTCCAAATCATGTCCAATCAATTGAATTTACCACAGGTGGACTCACAACCCAGGACAATCAATGGAAACAGGATGCACCTGAGCTCAATTTCGAGTCTCATAGCAAAGGGTCTGAATACTTATGTTAATAAGGTCTTTCTGTTTTTATTTTAAATAAATATACAAAAAATGTCAGACCTGTTTTGTCATTATGGGGTAATGTGTGTAGATTGCTGAGGATCCTTTTTATTTAATCCAATTTAGAATTAAGGCTAACGGAACAAAATGTAGGAAAAGTCAAGGGGTCTGAATACTTTCCAAAGGCACTGTAAGAACAATGGTGCAACAAAAAAAATTTTTTTTTTTTTAATGCACTTTCTCCTGTGTTGGATAGCGATCGCTGTCGCCTAACTGTTAAATGTGCCAGGCTTTATAAATTATTCACATATCTAGCTACAGAAATAAGACTGATCCTGTTTGTTTAATATCCTACTAATTCCGTGAGCACCAAGCCTCATGCAAAAACAACATCTGATTAACAATTTAACAAATGTGTCTGTTTTTAATCTTTTGCTGTAATAAATGTTTTACACGTTTTTTCCCTGTTAGAACAGCCTCTGGTATTATAATTTATTTAGTGTATACGCTGTTCCAAATTGTCTGAAAAATTAATATTTCTAAACTTTTTCTTGATCTCGTTATTGTTATTATTATGATCATGATAATAAGTAATGTCTTTATCATTAGTAGGCTTTAGTATAGCAGCCTTGTATAACCACCATCGAACTGTAGGCTGAAGAGCGCATCCTGTTTTAATCTTTATACTGTAAATTGGTATTTAGTGTTTACATTGTGCCAAATAGAAACATTGTTGTAATCTAACACCTGTTTGGCAGACAGTGCTTCTTCCTTACATTTTTCTTAATCTCCAGTATTTTCCACAACTAGTCACTTTTATTACAAACATCTGACTTCCCCTTTACCGCTTGAGCAATCAAACGTTCCCCCGTTTCAAGTTTGTTTGTCACATCATCTGCATCTATTTAGTTGTCACGTGTATTATGGTGTTTAGAGTTTGTTATAACCAGTTTATGATAGGCTATAGGTCAGGCCATATTGGTCACATGCATTCCATGCTTACATGTGTCACGTAAAGAGAGCAAAGGTTGAGGGAATAGGGAAGGTTGTTCCTAAACAAATGAGGGATTTCGGTAACGGAACTTTAAGGCCAGATTATTTAGCAGGTTCAGCAACACGGACAGCGCGATAAACACTGTTGATGTTCTGTGGTGGTCGCTGCAGCAGGGAGGAGAGAGCGACAACAGGTGCCAGTCACAGTCACTCGCTGTCATATATATATTTTTTTAACAAAGTGCAGCAAGTCTGAGCCAGGCACAATCAAATCAATTGTGGTCGTACTCCCTCTAGCCATGTCTTAATTATTTAATCAGACACTTCAAGCATAATACAAGCTCAGTGCATATAGTTGATTTGATTCAAACACAGGATGTCTATATATGGAGAAATACAAGTTTTAACATTTTGACCAATTGATTGGTCGAAACAACAGATAACTCTCGGTCGACCAAATATTTGTTTTAGTCGGGGACAACCCTAATTTCTTTAATTCCTGCACTTTTGTTATCATTTCCACACTGCCACGACAGGCTACATGATATTGGCAAAACATCTAGGCCTAGTTAATTGTTTAAATCATGGAGTGAGAATGAATATTGTAATTCTATAGTTGGAATATAGTGGGCAGAACCTTGAATATATTGTGGTTTGTCATGACAACGAATGAATAATCCAGGGAGGAAATGTTGACAGGGTAGGAACCAAAGTGTTGGTCAGTGTTTCCTGGTATTTGGTATTTTATTAGGATCCCCTTTAGCTATTGCAAAAGCAGGAGCTACTCTTCCTGGGGTCCACACAAAACATGACACAATGCAGAATATTAATAGACAAAAACAGCTCAAGGACAGAACTACATCAACAGGTGACCCTAATTAAATATTGCATTACATGTTCTCTTGCTTCATGTAGCTAGCTAGCTAACATATTCATGCTTTGCCTATTCCAACAGTATTTAGAAGATACCGTTGCGCAAACAACATGCTGATCTAGGCCTAGACCAGCACTGGTACCAGGCTGTATTAGCTAGCTAGACTCTGAGTACATTTAGATAGCTAGCCAGCTAACTAGCGATTTAGCATTAGCGGCTAACGAGATTTATTTTAGCCACAATTTACTATGGAAAGACAAATTAGCTGACAGTAAGATACAGAAACTAATAGTGTAAATGTATAATGCTTGTGGAAAGCAGCATGTCACCAATACGTTGTTGCATCTGTCTGACCATGCCGAAAGAGAAAGCGGTCTAACAGCTAGTGAAGGGAAACCGAGGCTTTCTGGAGGCTTCGGTGCACCAAATTGTGCTGTCACTTCATTATCTGTTCAGTGCACATTAGTGACATCTGCTGGTCAGCAATATATCAGCGTGTGATTATCAGATAAATATGATTTTCCCCCAACTGTTTTCTTCAAAACTCCGTAGCGGAGCGGTAAGTCGTTGGCTTTAGGAGCCTATAATTAGTTGGAATCCTAGGTTCGCATCTTACACCAGTTTACCATATAATAAAAAACTGAATCTATGGCATTATTTAGGATGCTTAAGACAAAACGTGTTGTTCAAAACTTATTTGAACAACACGGCAGAAAGTGTGGTTTCACATAACAATTTTCAAAACAGTGTGCCTTCAACACGATTCAACCTCATACCCTCATGTCTCAATGTCCCATAGTTCCCTATTCTATCTGCTAAGCTACCGGTCATGTGAAACGTTACGTACAAAATTCTAAATATATTTGTAATTACGGTGTCCAGTAGAGGTCGGTGTTTTGAAAGCAGCTTGGAATCGAAGAGAGCACCGGAACAACGGCAAAATAAGTTGGGTCTATCATTTTGCAACACACGGTCTGAAACAGGACGTGATCAAACGAAGCTTCTGACATCATTGATGACGTTGTCCTGACAAAGTGATACAAGCATCGGCACACTGCTTCGACGTTTGCTGCTTAGCGATTTCAACGCATGCCTTGGGACTCCGGTATCAAACGTAGCATCACTACAAACAACTGCTCTCTTCTTGAGTGATGGGGAGCAGGGCTTGGAGTGGCAGGGCTTGGAGTGGCAGGGCTTGGAGTGGCAGGCGGCAGGGTTTGTTGGGAGTGGCAGGGCTTGGTGTGGCAGGTGGCAGGGCTTGGTGGCAGGGCTTGGTGTGGCAGATGGCAGGGCTTGGTGTGGCAGGCGGCAGGGAATGGCAGGGCTTAGTGTGGCAGGTGGCAGGGCTTGGAGTGGCAGGCGGCATGCAGCAGGAGAAATACAGTATACCAGCCAGCCCTAATATCGATCCAGGCTAAAGTAAACCATTCCAAACACACATACACACTCAACCAAATCCATTACAACCGGAGCATGAAGACAGCAGGGGAATAAATACCACTAGTAGTAATGTACTGAATGTTGTTGATACACAGTTGAAGTCGGAAGTTTACATACACTCAGGTTGGAGTCATTAACTTGTTTTTCAACCACTCCACAAATTTCTTGTTAACAAACTGTAGTTTTGGCAAGCCGGTTAGGACACCTACTTTGTGCATGACACAAGTCATTTTTCCAACAATTGTTTACAGACAGATTATTTCACTTATAATTCACTGTATCACAATTCCAGTGGATCAGAAGTTTACACTAAGTTGACTGTGCCTTTAAACAGCTTGTAAAATTTCAGAAAATGATGTCATGGCTTTAGAAGCTTCTGATAGGCTAATTGACATAATTTGAGTCAATTGGAGGTGTACCTGTGGATGTATTTCAAGGCCTACCTTCCAACTCAGTGCCTCTTTGCTTGGCATCATGGGAAAATCAAAAGAAATCAGCCAAAACCTCAGAAATAAAGTTGTAGACCTCCACAAGTCTGGTTCATCCTTGGGAGCAATTTCCAAACGCCTGAAGGCACCACATTCATCTGTACAAACAATAGTACGCAAGTATAAACACCATGGGACCACGCAGCCATCATACCGCTCAGGAAGGAGACGCGTTCTGTCTCCTAGAGATCAACGTACATTGGTGCGAGAAGTGCAAATCAATCCCAGAACAACAGCAAAGGACCTTGTGAAGATGCTGGAGGAAACAGGTACAAAGTATCTATATCGACATAACCTGAAAAGCCGCTCAGCAAGGAAGAAGCCACTGCTCCAAAACCGCCATAAACGGTTTGCAACTGCACATGGGGACAAAGATCATACCTTTTGGAGAAATGTCCTTTGGTCTGATGAAACAAAAATAGAACTGTTTGGCCATAATGACCATCTTTATGTTTGGAGGAAAAGGGGGGATGCTTGCAAGCCGAAGAACACCATCCCAACCGTGAAGCACGGGGGTGGCAGCATCATGTTGTGGGGGTGCTTTGCTGCAGAAGGGACTGGTGCACTTTACAAAATAGATGGCATCATGAGGCAGGAAAATGATGTGGATATAATGAAGCAACATCTCTAGACAGGAAGTTGAAGCTTGGTCGCAAATGGGTTTTCCAAATGGACAATGACCCCAAAAGTACTTCTAAAGTTGTGGCAAAATGGCTTAAGGACAACAAAGTCAAGGTATTGGAGTGGCCATCACAAAGCCCTGACCTCAATCCTATAGAACATTTGTGGGCAGAACTGAAAACGCGTGTGTGAGCAAGGAGGCCTAGAAACCTGACTCAGTTACACCAGCTCTGTCAGGAGGAATGGGCCAAAATTCACTCAACTTATTGTGGGAAGCTTGTGGAAGGCTACCCAAAACGTTTGATCTAAGTTGAACAATTTAAAGTCAATGCTACCAAATACTAATTGAGTGTATGTAAACTTCTGACCCACTGGGAATGTGATGAAATAAATAAAAGGTGAAATAAATCATTCTCTCTACTATTATTCTGACATTTCACATTCTTAAAATAAAGTGGCGATCCTAACTGACCTAAAACAGGGAATTTTTACTAGGATTAAATGTCAGCAATTGTGAAAAACTGAGTTTAATTGTATTTGGCTAATGTGTATGGAAACTTTCGACTTCAACTGTAGATGTAATGTGTTGAATGTTGCTGATATAGATGTAACTTATAGAGTGTTGTAATGTATTTAATTTTGCATATATACAGTACCCGTCTAAAGTGTTAGAACACATACTCATTCAAGGGTTTTTCTTTATTTTTACTATTTTCTACATTGTAGAATAATAGTGAAGACATCAAAACTATGAAATAACACATATGGAATCATGTAGTAACCCAAAAAATGTGAAACAAATCTAAATATATTTTATATTCTTCAAAGTAGCCAACCTTTGCCTTGATGGCAGCTTTGCACACGCTTGGCATTCTCTCAACTACATGATTCCATATGTGTTATTTCATAGTTTTGGACATCTTCACTATTATTCTACAGTGTAGAAAATAGTAAAAATAAAGAAAAACCCTTGAATGAGTAGGTGTTGTAAAACTTTTGACCGGTAGTGTAGATGTAATGTATTGAATGTTGCTGATATTGATGTAACATATTAGAGGTCGACCGATTTAGGATTTTTCAACGCCGATACCGATTATTGGAGGACCAAAAAAAGCCGATACCGATTAATCGGCCGGTTTAAAAAATGTATTTAATTTAAAATTTGTAATAATGACAATTACAACAATACTGAATGAACATTTATTTTAACTTAATATAATACATCAATAAAATCAATTTAGCCTCAAATTAATAATGAAACAGGTTCAATTTGGTTTAAATAATGCAAAAACAAAGTGTTGGAGAAGAAAGTAAAAGTGCAATATGTGCCATGTAAGAAAGCTAACGTTTAAGTTCCTTGCTCAGAACATAAGAACATATGAAAGCTGGTGGTTTTTATTTTTTATTTCTAGTTGATTAGCCCGGGGGTGGGGTTATTTCTAGTTGATTAGCCTGGGGGTGGGGTTATTTCTAGTTGATTAGCTTGGGGGTGGGGTTATTTCTAGTTGATTAGCCCGGGGGTGGGGTTATTTCTAGTTGATTAGCCGGGGGTGGGGTTATTTCTAGTTGATTAGCCTGGGGGTGGGGTTATTTCTAGTTGATCAGCCCGAGGGGTGAGGTTATTTCTATTCAAGCTCACTTTGGAATTCCCTTAGTCTGAGCTGAAAACATTGATTAACATTTTTGGTCAACTTCTGTCCTCTGTTTTAGGTTGGAGGTGCCTTCCCTTTTGATCTGTTGAAGTTTGATGAGAGCACACTAACAGGCGTGCTCCGTGTGTACAACAGGTAACTAACTGGCCATACAATTTACCCCCGCATGCAAGTCTTGGGCAAAATTCTGCAAGCTGACCCCGGTAGTCAGTTGAACAGTGTTTCCTCTGACACGTTGGTGCGGCTGGCTTCCGGGTTAAGCAAATAAATCATAATAACTTATAGGAGGGTAGCTCTTCAGGAACAGGGTTGGAGTTAACCTATAGGAGGGTAGTTCTCCAGGAACAGGGTTGGAATTAACCTATAGGAGGGTAGTTCTCCAGGAACAGGGTTGGAGTTAACCTATAGGAGGGTAGCTCTCCAGGAACAGGGTTGGAGTTAACCTATAGGAGGGTAGCTCTTCAGGAACAGGGTTGGAGTAAACCTATAGGAGGGTAGTTCTTCAGGAACAGGGTTGGAGTTAACCTATAGGAGGGTAGCTCTCCAGGAACAGGGTTGGCGTTAACCTATAGGAGGGTAGCTCTCCAGGAACAGGGATGGAGATTCCTTCTTTAGAGGATGTGACTGGGTCTGTTTGTTTCTTTCAGTGGTCTGGTGAAGTTGTGGAGTGCCCTGACACTGTTGGGATCCTATCAGGAGGAACTGTGCTTTTTCAGAGTTACTCAGGTAAACTACTGACTGCCTATTCATTAGAATTGACCAACCCTGCTGCGTAATGTAAACATCTGTATCAAAACTAAACTCCCCCCCCCTCCTAGGTGTCACCTTTCCTGTTAACTCTGTCTGGGAATAGTCGTGAGCTGGAGCTGGACTGAGCAGAGGTGCACTGAGCAGAGGTGTTGGTTCTTGAAACAACACAGTGACCCATAACACTGAAGACAAAACAATACCTAGAATGAACTTCATTTTCAGAAATGTCTTTAGTAAACAACATTTGTGCTCTAATTTCAACTATGCAGCCCTTAACTGCATTCAAAGGGCCAGGGGCCCCCTGCCGTTGGTTACATTACCCCAGCCACGTCACCTCCATGTCGGGGAGCGGGCCTCTCTCACCAAGGCCTTCAGCGCCAGGGACGTGGCGGTCTTCGCCGAGCTCACCGGGGACGTAAACCCCATTCACCTGGACCCGACCTATGCCAAGACCACGTCGTTCGAGAAGCCCATCGTCCACGGCGTGCTGATAAACGGACTGATCTCGGCCATTCTGGGGACCAAGTTGCCGGGGAGCGGCTGTATCTTCCTGTACCAGGAGATCAGGTTCCCGGCGCCACTATACATCGGGGAGGAGGTGCTGGCTGAAGCCGAGGTGAAGAAGATCAAGATGTCGTTCGCCTTCATCGCAGTGACCTGCTCTGCCAAAGATAAAGTGGTCATGGAGGGGGAGGTCATGATCATGATGCCAGAGGATCAGCAACCAAGGGCGCGAGGATGACGATGATGATAACAGTTGGAGGGAATATGTTGTAGCCTTCAAATCCAGTCTGTTTGTGCTAACATTCTACTCCTTGTCATGCCAAACGGAGAAGGAGTGGAAATGTTTTGCACAAACGGACTTCCTTTGAAGCTAGTTGGTGGATATATTGTAGTCTCTTGACATGACAGACTTGAGCTAACGTGAGATTTTGGTTGTGGCGGCAGGGATTTAAAATATGTTGTGGGAAACCTGTACTTTTGTTTAACTGGCTTTTTGGAGATCCTTTTTAAGTTTGTATGGCTTGAGTCTCACATCCCTCTAGGAACAGCTCAGAGGTAGTGTCTGCTGTGGGACTACCTCCAAAGCATCTTCTGACAAATGCCTGCTAAATCAGTGGCACTGGAATGATCCTTGTTTTGCTCATAATTTTTCAAATAACTGTTATATGATCTTGTGCTCTGTGCACAATTATTTGTAATACAAATGTTCTTTGGTTAAATGATGATTTATTGAATTTGAGGCTACTTTTGTTTGATCAAAGATCCTTCTTAGCTGTTTTGTAAATAAATGACATCACAAAGACCTAGATCAATGTATGTAGGCATATCTGAGTTACAAATAAATTGAATCTAAGCATTTTCAAGGCTGCCTATTATGCATGTTGTATTGTTTCTTTAGTGATAAATATAAACACAATCATAGTTAATAATCACACATGGACATATACTTAATAGATGTTTCAAACCCAATTGTTGTACTTATTTGAAATGTCTTTCCTAATCAGATTACCAAATGTATGGCCAAACCTGTCTTGTGAAATAAAACAAACCGACCATCTGGCTGTCTCCACCCCTGGACTGGGGGCGGGTACCTGCAGGCAGCTATGTATTAGTTACTAGCAACATTAACAGTCCTGAACTTGGTCTGATGACACAGCCAGCCTGTGTCAACCTAGCCAGAATAGATTCCTACGCTAGTTTACAGTTGCACTGGGGTCAGACAGATAAAACACAGCTGAGTCGATGCAAGATAGTATATGGTTTGAGAAATGTGTTGTACTCCAAGTGGTCCTGTTATCCCAACTGTTAAACTGAGAAGATCGAACAACTGCTCGTATTTTTTGCAGTTTTTCAATCTTCTCATCCTTGTATTGAGGTAGGTTTTTCCTATTCACATCTCGCGTTGGCTCAGTCTTGTTTTAATCTAAACAGGAAGTCTGTCTGACCCCAGTGCAGTTGTAAGCAAGCGTAGGATCGGAATCTATTCTGTCAAGTGTCAACCCTTCCTGCCCTCATTTCTGACTAAATACTCAGCTAGCTAGTCGGCTAGCTTGACTTCGCGTCCATCTGCGTTGGTTTCACACCCGAAGGTGTTTTATCGTTGGGTTCGTTACTGATCGGGCGCCGGGATGGCGTTTTTGGAGAAGCAGTCCCCGGGAAGGGTGCTATTGGATGATACGGTGGCCCTTACAGCACTGATCGAGGCCAGCCAAAATCTACAATCTCACACGGTGAGTCTGGTTCGACCAGGCAGGGACAAGCCGAGGAAGTAGTTAGCTAACGTTAGTTAGCTAATTTATCACGGTGAAGGTTAACAAACAGTTATTTATGGTGTCAGACCGCTTCTATAAACCAGTGTCGTTGCTGGTCTCTAACGTTAACGGTTGTTTACTGCTTGTGTAATGACGTGTTGTAAAGTGTTTATCAACCAGTTCGTTGTAAAACGGCTGCCATTGTCAAAATGTCAACACGCGAGTCAGTCAGCTGGATAGTTAACCCAGTTACTAACTATTTAGCTAGCTACTGTAGTTAGTTTAGTTCAGGGGTGTATTCATTACGGAAATCGGTTACCGTTTTAACAACCAAACAGAGTAAAACGAGCAAACGTTTAACTCACTAAACAACTATTTTGTTCCTGTCTTAACAATGACAGCTGTTAGCTAGACCCTAACTAAAATACAATGTATCGCTTATGGGGCCTTTTGCTAAAATAGTCTGTGACCGTTGATGGTTGGTTGGGGAATGTTCGTGTGTCATTCCCAGAGCTGGTTGAGAGCCTTCCTATATACAGTCATTGTTGAGTCTTTCACAATAAACACTGTCAAACTGTGTAAATAACGTTACTGGTAGACAAAATGCCACATATTGATGGTACAATTGTGTTAGGTAAAGTGATAACTTAAGGTAGCCTACATGGCTAACTAGATAATATGGATTTGAATCAGGGCCGTCGTGCACCCCAAATATATTTTTGGCCACAAAGTACGTGAGAATGGCTGGGTACTTAGGGTTTATTGCTAATGAGGCCCTTTATCTACTTTTCCACAATCAGATTAACTTGTGGATAGCATTTTTCAAAGACCAACCTAGAGCCATAATCATTGTTTAATCTTTTTCTGCTTATCTTAGTGTACCAAATGAGCAGAGGAGGCTGGTGGGAGGAGCTATAGGAGGACGGCCGCATTGCAATGGTTGTAATGGAACGTGTCAAACATATGGAAACCACGTTTGACACCGTTCTATTTAATATGAGCCTGTCCTATAGCCCCTCCCACCAGCCTCCTCTGCTCTTGAGCTGTCTCTGTCCTGACTGGTGTATTTAAAAAAAAAAAAATAATAATAATAATATAAAAAATAAACGTTATCTTCATCTCTGCTAAAATCTGGGTAGAATAAACTGTTTCTCTGCGTCTCTGCTAAAATCTGGGTACAAAAAAACTATGCTTCTCTGTTAAAATCTGGATAAAAGATTGAAAGGAATGTGAGTCTTATTCAGTACATCCTAGTTATTGCTTGCTTTTCTAAAGTCTACCAACCTTGCCAGCAGGCATGCCAGCTAATATAGTTAGACAAGCTAGCTACTCTAACTTAGCTGATTGGAAACCTATCTGGGCCTAGCTAAAGCCAACTTCATGAAACTGCTAGGTGGCTGGTATTATTACAGAATAGTATTTTTACGTTATTTTTTTATTATTTTTTAAACAGGCAGATAGGTGCCCTCTATGGGCATGACGTATCTGATGTGAATTGAATGTCAATAGAGACTTCATTACACACTCGGGTGTAGTTGTTTACAACTGGGATGTACCACAGTTTGCTGCCAGCCTGAATGTATCACCTTTATAGCACATTGAACAATAATGTTTATGTGAGTGGCATATAGCTTAGGCTCAGTGGTGTTTAAGTGGCCTGCAGTGGATTATCCTGGTGAGGTTTAAACCAGACCTTTTGGACCCTTGGCTTGTGTTATTCCAGCTACTGTACTACCATGTCACCCTGTCAGACCTTAGTTATGTCCCAAATGGCACCCTATGTAGTACCCTACTTTTGTCCAGGGCCCTATGGGGATCTGGTCAAAAGTAGTGCATTACATAGGGAATAGGGTGCCATTTTGAGACGTGTCCACAGTACTACCCTCTCAGGCCTATAGTGTTAGCCTTCAGCTGTAGTGAATGATTTGGGGGAACGCTATTTGAATACTAGGTATCAGAGTAGAAGTGCTGATCTCGGATCAGGTCTCCCCTCTCCATGTGTCCCCTCTTCGTTATGATCTGAAAGGCAACACTGATCTTAGATCAGCACGCCTACTGCTCGATGAATATATCCCCGGTTAACTAAATATACAGTGAAACATACATATTATCATAGAACATTGTGACGGGAGTGAAACGTTGTCGAGAAGGATGAAGGATTGCTGACCACTGTGTCCTCTCCTATAGAATTAGAACTACTAGAACAGTCTTGCCATGTTCCCGAGGGGGCTTTACCCCTTCTTGTATTTCTTGTTCTACGTCGTCTCCTTTTATCCCTCTCTTCTGTGTTTTTGAGTGTGGGAGTAACTTCATCACGGAGGAATCATATGAGACGGGCATGACAAGGAGACGACAGCAAGTTGATCTTAGTTAACCATGCCTCACATAAGGCAGGGAAAATTAGCCTGGATCCTAACACAATCCTTCCGTTTCGTAATGAAGTTTGATGAAGTGAAAAATATTCATAATAATTTCATGATGGATCCAGGCTAGGAGAAAGTAGGCCTTATCAATAATAATTTCTAATAATAATCTTCTAGATAAGTAGGCCATCAGTTCAGTAAGCCTTTGTCTCCAGGAGGAGAATTTAGTGAAGGACTGACTAGATCAAGCTTGTGACTCTATAAACTTTATGGATGAATTTGCTGTTTGTTTTGGTTGTGTTTTAGATAATTTACCATTAATTTATATTGTGCACAAAATAATCTATTGTCATTTTGGATTCACTTTTATTGTTAATTAGAATAGAATATGTTTTGTAAAATGTCTACATTAATGTAGATGCTACCATGATTACTGATAATCCTGAATGAAGCGTGAATAATGATGCTTGAGAAAGTTAGACGCACAAATATCATACTTCCCCAAAAATGCTAACCTCCCCTGTTATTGTAATGGTGAGAGGTTAGCATGTCTTGGAGGTATGATATAAAATGCTAACCTCCCCTGTTATTGTAATGGTGAGAGGTTAGCATGTCTTGGGGATATAAAATGCTAACCTCCCCTGTTATTGTAACGGTGAGAGGTTAGCATGTCTTGGGGGTATGATATAAAATGCTAACCTCCCCTGTTATTGTTATGGTGAGAGGTTAGCATGTCTTGGGGGTATGATATAAAATGCTAACCTCCTCTGTTATTGTAATGGTGAGAGGTTAGCATGTCTTGGGGGTATGATATAAAATGCTAACCTCCCCTGTTATTGTAATGGTCAGAGGTTAGCATGTCTTGGGGGGTATGATATAAAATGCTAACCTCCCCTGTTATTGTAATGGTGAGAGGTTAGCATGTCTTGGGGGTATGAGATTTGAGCTGGCGTACAGCGCCAAAACAACAACACGTGTATCACAGTCCCAGTACTGTTGGCGCTCTGTGTATATATGTATATACAGTTGAAGTCGGAAGTTTACATACACTTAGGTTGGAGTCATTAAACTCGTTTTTCAACCACTCCACAAATGTTTTAACAAACTATAGTTTTGGCAAGTCGGTTAGGACATCTAGTTTGTGCATGACACAAGTAATTCTTCCAACAATTGTTTACAGTCAGATTATTTCCCTTATAATTCACTGTATCACAATTCCAGTGGGTCAGAAGTTTACATACACTAAGTTGACTGTGCCTTTAAACAGCTTGGAAAATTCCAGAAAATGATGTCATGGCTTTAGAAGCTTCTGATAGGCTAATTGACATCATTTGAGTCAATTGGAGGTGGACCTGTGAATGTATGTGAAGGCCTACCTTCAAACTCAGTGCCTCTTTGCTTGACATCATGGGAAAATCTAAAGAAATCACCCAAGACCTCAGAAAATAAATTGCTGACCTCCACAAGTCTGGTTCATCCTTGGGAGCAATTTCCAAACGCCTGAAGGTACCACGTTCATCTGTACAAACAATAGTACGCAACTATAACCACCATGGGACCACGCAGCCGTCATACCGCCCAGGATGGAGACGCATTCTGGCTCCTAGAGATGAACGTACTTTGGTGTGAAAAGTGCAAATCAATCCCAGAACAACAGCAAAGGACCTTGTGAAGATGCTGGAGGAAACGGATACAAAAGTATCTATATCCACAGTAAAACGAGTCCTATATCGACATAACCTGAAAGGCCGCTCAGCAAGGAAGAAGCCACTGTTCCAAAACCTCTATTAAAAAAAGCCAGACTACGGTTTGCAACTGCAAATGAGGACAACGATCGTACTTTTTGGAGAAATGTCCTCTGGTCTGATGAAACAAAAATAGAACTGTTTGGCCATAATGACCATCGTTATGTTTGGAGGAAAAAGGGGGATGCTTGCAAGCTGAAGAACACCATCCCAACCGTGAAGCACAGGGGTGGCAGCATCATGTTGTGGGGGTGCTTTGCTGCAGGAGGGACTGGTGCACTTTACAAAATAGATGGCATCATGAGGATAGAAAATTATTTGGATATATTGAAGCAACATCTCAAGACATCAGTGAGGAAGTTAAAGCTTGGTCGCAAATGGGTCTTCCAAATGGACAATGACCCCAAGCATACTTCCAAAGTTGTGGCAAAATGGCTTAAGGACAACAAAGTCAAGGCATTGGAATCCTATAGAAAATGTGTGGGCAGAACTGAAAAACCATGTGCGAGCAAGGAGGCCTACAAACCTGACTCAGTTACAACAGCTCTGTCAGGAGGAATGGGCCAAAATTCACCCAACTCATTGTGGGAAGCTTGTGGAAGGCTACCCAAAACATTTTACCCAATTTAAACAATTTAAAGGCAATGCTACCAAATACTAATTGAGTGTATGCAAACTTCTGACCCACTGGGAATGTGATGAAAGAAATAAAAGCTGAAATAAATCATTCTCTCTACTATTATTCTGACATTTCACTACTTAAAACAGGGAATTCTTACTAGGATTAAATGTCAGGAATTGTGAAAAACTGAGTTTAAATGTATTTGGCTAAGGTGTATGTATACTTCCAATTTAAACTGTATATATAATCTAGGCTCTACATATGAGATGAATAGCTATGATAAGTCACATCACAAGTAATCATTTCCTGTCCCTTTTTCATTTCCTGTCCAGGAATACATAATCCGAGTACAGAGGGGTGTGTGTACAGAAAACAGTTGGCAGGTAAATAAGAATCTATGTTTAGCCTACTTAAACCTAAACCTTACCTCAACTATCTGCCTCAATTAGACTTTTTTGTTCTTCAACATAACACATTTCCATGTTGTACTGTAAATAAGACTAGAAATCTATTTTTATGTTGTTTTTTAACTGAGCTCTCTCAAACCTCAAGAAAGAAGCCTTTGGTTGTTTTTTCCCCACAATATAACCTGTTTCTTATTGTTGCAGGTCATAAAGCGATACAGCGACTTTGATATGCTGAATAGCAGTTTGTTGGTAAGTGCGGCTTGACTTTCACCGGTACAAAGAGGTCACAAGTGCCTTTTCCCACACCACATCTATCTGCGTCCCAAATGGCACCCTATTCCCTACATAGCTCACTACATTGGACCAAGCACCATATTCCCTACATAGCTCACTACATTGGACCAGCACCCTATTCACTACATAGCTCACTACATTGGACCAGCACCCTATTCCCTACATAGCTCACTATTTTGGACCAGCACCCTATTCCCTACATAGCTCACTACTTTGGACCAGCACCCTATTCACTACATAGCTCACTACATTGGACCAAGCACCCTATTCCCTACATAGCTCACTACTTTGGACCAGCACCCTATTCCCTACATAGCTCACTACATTGGACCAAGCACCCTATTCCCTACATAGCTCACTACATTGGACCAAGCACCCTATTCCCTACATAGCTCACTACATTGGACCAGCACACTATTCCCTACATAGCTCACTACATTGGACCAGCACACTATTCACTACATAGCTCACTACATTGGACCAAGCACCCTATTCCCTACATAGCTCACTACTTTGGACCAGCACCCTATTCCCTACATAGCTCACTACATTGGACCAGCACCCTATTCCCTACATAGCTCACTACATTGGACCAAGCACCCTATTCCCTACATAGCTCACTACTTTGGACCAGCACCCTATTCCCTACATAGCTCACTACATTGGACCAAGCACCCTATTCCCTACATAGCTCACTACATTGGACCAAGCACCCTATTCCCTACATAGCTCACTACATTGGACCAGCACACTATTCCCTACATAGCTCACTACATTGGACCAGCACACTATTCACTACATAGCTCACTACATTGGACCAAGCACCCTATTCCCTACATAGCTCACTACTTTGGACCAGCACCCTATTCCCTACATAGCTCACTACATTGGACCAGCACCCTATTCCCTACATAGCTCACTACATTGGACCAGCACCCTATTCCCTACATAGCTCACTACATTGGACCAGCACCCTATTCCCTACATAGCTCACTACATTGGACCAGCACACTATTCACTACATAGCTCACTACATTGGACCAAGCACCCTATTCCCTACATAGCTCACTACTTTGGACCAGCACCCTATTCCCTACATAGCTCACTACATTGGACCAAGCACCCTATTCCCTACATAGCTCACTACTTTGGACCAGCACCCTATTCCCTACATAGCTCACTACATTGGACCAAGCACCTTATTCCCTACATAGCTCACTACATTGGACCAAGCACCCTATTCCCCACATAGCTCACTACATTGGACCAGCACCCTATTCCCTACATAGCTCACTACATTGGACCAGCACCCTATTCACTACATAGCTCACTACTTTGGACCAGCACCCTATTCACTACATAGCTCACTACATTGGACCAGCACCCTATTCACTACATAGCTCACTACTTTGGACCAAGCACCCTATTCCCTACATAGCTCACTACATTGGACCAAGCACCCTATTCCCTACATAGCTCACTACATTGGACCAAGCACCCTATTCCCTACATAGCTCACTACATTGTACCAAGCACCCTATTCCCTACATAGCTCACTACATTGGACCAAGCACCCTATTCCCTACATAGCTCACTACATTGGACCAGCACCCTATTCCCTACATAGCTCACTACATTGGACCAAGCACCTTATTCCCTACATAGCTCACTACATTGGACCAAGCACCCTATTCCCCACATAGCTCACTACATTGGACCAGCACCCTATTCCCTACATAGCTCACTACATTGGACCAAGCACCTTATTCCCTACATAGCTCACTACATTGGACCAGCACCCTATTCCCTACATAGCTCACTACATTGGACCAAGCACCTTATTCCCTACATAGCTCACTACATTGGACCAAGCACCCTATTCCCCACATAGCTCACTACTTTGGACCAGCACCCTATTCCCCACATAGCTCACTACATTGGACCAGCACCCTATTCCCTACATAGCTCACTACATTGGACCAAGCACCCTATTCCCTACATAGCTCACTACATTGGACCAAGCACCCTATTCCCTACATAGCTCACTACATTGGACCAGCACCCTATTCCCTACATAGCTCACTACATTGGACCAGCACCCTATTCCCTACATAGCTCACTACATTGGACCAGCACCCTATTCCCTACATAGCTCACTACATTGGACCAGCACCCTATTCCCTACATAGCTCACTACATTGGACCAGCACCCTATTCCCTACATAGCTCACTACATTGGACCAGCACCCTATTCACTACATAGCTCACTACTTTGGACCAAGCACCCTATTCACTACATAGCTCACTACATTGGACCAAGCACCCTATTCCCTACATAGCTCACTACATTGGACCAAGCACCCTATGGGAATGGGCTGCCGTTTGGGATGCACCCTTTGTGTTTTTATGAACGTGATGTGTTCATACTGTGTTCATACTGTGTTCATACTGTGTTCATACTGTGTTCATACTGTGTTCATACTGTGTTCATACTGTGTTCATACTGTGTTCATACTGTGTTCATACTGTGTTCATACTGACTATTCTTTGGTGGTCATTACACATTTGTGGAGAAGCCGTCGTTAAAAGGAAGCTGAGGTTTCTGCTGAGGTTTTACAAGCTCATTTCCTGACCATTATTCATTCTGTGAACCCTACATTCCTATGTGTGAACTCGTTCTTTCTCTCTTTATCTCTCTATCTATCTCTATCTCATTCTCTCTCGCTCTCTCTCTCTCCCACTCATTCTCTCTTGCTCTCTCTCTCTCTCTCAATTCAATTCAATTCAAGGGGCTTTATTGGCATGGGAAACATGTGTTAACATTGCCAAAGCAAGTGAGGTAGATAATATACAAAAGTCAAATAAACAATAAAATGAACAGTAAACATTACACATACAGAAGTTTCAAAACAATAAAGACATTACAAATGTCATATTATATATATGCAGTGTTGTAACAATGTACAAATGGTTAAAGCACACAAGTTAAAATAAATAAACATCTCTCTCCCACTCATTCGCTCTCTCCCCATCTTTCTTTCTCTCCCTCTTGCTACCCCCCCCCCATCCCTCTATCCAACCTCATCCCGCAGGTCTCTGGCGTCAGCCTGCCTCTACCACCTAAGAAGTTGCTAGGTAACATGGACAGAGAGTTCATAGCAGAGAGACAGAGAGGACTACAGGTCTACCTAGACTTTATTACCCAGCATCACATCCTAGCCACCTGCCAACTGGTCAAGAAGTTCCTCGACACCAACAACTACTCTGCCAACTACACAGGTGTGTGAACTCTTAGGGCTGAGGGGGCGTGTCTAACATGGGTGGGATACAGGGTTGAGGGGCGTGTCTAACATGGGTGTGATACAGAGTTTCAGTTAGGAAAATTTGGTGTTGGACATCAGGCCAGCAGCATTTAAACTTATCGTACATTTGAGAAATGTACCGGACCCATATGCATTGGGTGGGTAACCTGATTAGAGCGTCCACCCACGGTGCTCAGAATAACAGAAATCACATTTTAGAATATGGTAATTCATATTAATAGTACCCGCAAAACATCAGTCTCAACGTCAACAGTGAAGAGGTGATTCCGGGATACTGGCCTCCTAGGCGGAGTTGCAAAGAAAATGCCATATCTCAGACTGGCCAATAAAAATAAAAGATTAAGATGGGCAAAAGAACACAGACACTGGACAGAGGAACTCTGCCTAGAAGGCCAACATCCCAGAGTCACCTCTTCACTGTTGACGTTGAGACTGGTGTTTTGTGGGTACTATTTAATGAAGCTGCCAGTTGAGAACTTGTGAGGCGTCTGTTTCTCAAACTAGACACTCTAATGTACTTGTCCTCTTGCTCAGTTGTGCACCGGGGCCTCCCACTCCTCTTTCTATTCTGGTTAGAGCCAGTTTGTGCTGTTCTGTGAAGGTAGTAGTACACAGCGTTGTACGAGATCTTCAGTTTCTTGGCAATTTCTCGCATGGAATAGCCTTCCTTTCTCAGAACAAGAATAGACTGACGAGTTTCAGAAGAAAGTACTTTGTTTCTGGCCATTTTTGAGCCTGTAATCGAACCCACAAATGCTGATGCTCCAGATACTCAACAAGTCTAAAGAAGGCTACATTTATTGCTTCTTTAATCAGAACGACAGTTTTCAGCTGTGCTAACATAATTGCAAAATGGTTTTCTAATGATCAATTAGCCTTTTAAAATGATCAACTTGGATTAGTTAACACAGGGGTTCTAAAACTTTTTCAGCCTGGGACCCAAATGAGATATTCTGTTTTCCTGGGACCCAAACTGAGGAAAATATGCAACTATACATACATATCTGTACATTTCATTGCCCGTATGCCTAAAATAAATGCAGTATAGACAAAAACAAATAACAATGAAATTAAATATCTATTCGTGTCTATTTTCCCCATTTTTAAAAACACTTACATATCTGTCTAGGTTGGGACTGTTGCTGTTAAAATACAATAAATAATGTTCATTCTGAACTGGAATAAACAGATTGATCACATCACACAGATGAGTAACAGAACACACACACAGGCTTTTTGATAGTGCACCACTAAGTAACCGTACAGATGAAAAATGATCAGGCCTACTGTACATCTTACTGTAGAAATGATCAGGCCTACTGTACGTCTTACTGTACATCCTACTGTAGAATGATCAGGCCTACTGTACATCCTACTGTAGAAATGATCAGGCCTACTGTACATCCTACTGTAGAAATGATCAGGCCTACTGTACATCTTAATGTAGAAATGATCAGGCCTACTGTACATCTTAATGTAGAAATGATCAGGCCTACTGTACATCTTAATGTAGAAATGATCAGGCCTACTGTACATCTTACTGTAGAAACGATCAGGCCTACTGTACATCTTACTGTAGAAACGATCAGGCCTACTGTACATCTTACTGTAGAAATGACCAGGCCTACTGTACATCTCACTGTAGAAATGACCAGGCCTACTGTACATCTCACTGTAGAAATGACCAGGCCTACTGTACATCTCACTGTAGAAATGACCAGGCCTACTGTACATCTCACTGTAGAAATGACCAGGCCTACTGTACATCTTACTGTAGAAATGATCAGGCCTACTGTACATCTTACTGTAGAAATGATCAGGCCTACTGTACATCTCACTGTAGAAATGATCAGGCCTACTGTACATCTCACTGTAGAAATGACCAGGCCTACTGTACATCTTACTGTAGAAATGACCAGGCCTACTGTACATCTCACTGTAGAAATGATCAGGCCTACTGTACATCTCACTGTAGAAATGATCAGGCCTACTGTACAGCTCACTGTAGAAATGATCAGGCCTACTGTACAGCTCACTGTAGAAATGATCAGGCCTACTGTACAGCTCACTGTAGAAATGATCAGGCCTACTGTACAGCTCACTGTAGAAATGATCAGGCCTACTGTACATCTCACTGTAGAAATGATCAGGGCTACTGTACAGCTTACTGTAGAAATGATCAGGCCTACTGTACATCTCACTGTATAAATGATCAGGCCTACTGTACATCTTACTGTAGAAGTTATTGTTGAAATAATAATCATTTTTTTAAATTCTGAACTGGAATAAACTAATTGATCACATCACACAGGTGTAGACCAGAAAACACACACACACACAGTCCTAATGAGAGCATGTCTATTCTGGGCTCCGTTTTTGACATTGTAACACTGAGGTGATGCTCAGCCTTGAAACAACTGTTTCTGTACCTTGTTTTTTTAAGTTTGTCAGAGTTGAGAACCCTGACTCACATAGATATGTGGTGCCAAACTGGACCAGAACATCTACTGCTTTCTCAGTCAGGCAGGAGACCACTTCCTGTTGTAGATGAACAACCCAGAACTGTGTGAATCGGTTCTCAGTCAGGCAGGAGACCACTTCCTGTTGTAGATGAACAACCCAGAACTGTGTGAGTGGGTTCTCAGTCAGACAGGAGACCACTTCCTGTTGTAGATGAACAACCCAGAACTGTGTGAGTGGGTTCTCAGTCAGGCAGGAGACCACTTCCTGTTGTAGATGAACAACCCAGAACTGTGTGAGTGGGTTCTCAGTCAGGCAGGAGACCACTTCCTGTTGTAGATGAACAACCCAGAACTGTGTGAGTGGGTTCTCAGTCAGACAGGAGACCACTTCCTGTTGTAGATGAACCCAGAACTGTGAGAGTGGGTTCTCAGTCAGACAGGAGACCACTTCCTGTTGTAGATGAACAACCCAGAACTGTGTGAGTGGGTTCTCAGTCAGGCAGGAGACCACTTCCTGTTGTAGATGAACAACCCAGAACTGTGTGAGTGGGTTCTCAGTCAGACAGGAGACCACTTCCTGTTGTAGATGGACAACCCAGAACTGTGAGAGTGGGTTTTCAGTCAGGCAGGAGACCACTTCCTGTTGTAGATGAACAACCCAGAACTGTGTGAGTGGGTTCTCAGTCAGACAGGAGACCACTTCCTGTTGTAGATGGACAACCCAGAACTGTGTGAGTGGGTTCTCAGTCAGGCAGGAGACCACTTCCTGTTGTAGATGAACCCAGAACTGTGTGAGTGGGTTCTCAGTCAGGCAGGAGACCACTTCCTGTTGTAGATGGAACAACCCAGAACTGTGAGAGTGGGTTTACCTCAAAAAAGCATTTTGCTTCAATACGTTTATTCCAGTTAAGAATAACAATTATTATTGTATTTTAACAGCAACAGTTCCAGCCTAGACTAGTTTTCAACAATAATTTCTACAGTAAGATATACAGTAGGCCTGATAATTGTTCATCTTCATCTGTACATGAAAAGATGGCGCCGACCGAGATGGCCGCCTCGCTTCGCGTTCCTTGGAAAATATGCAGTATTTTGTTTTTTTTATGTGTTATTTCTTACATCGGTACCCCAGGTAATCTTAGGTTTCATTACATACAGTCGGGAGGAACTACTGAATATACGATTAACGTCAACTCACCATCGTTATAACCAGGAATATGACTTTCCCGAAACGGATCCAGTGTTTTGCCTTCCACCCAATACAATGGATCTGATCCCAGCCGGGGACCCTATGCGACGCCGTAAAAGGGGCAAACGTAGCGGTCTCTTGGTCAGGCTTCGGAGACGGGCACATCGCGCTCCACTCCCTAGCATACTACTCGCCAATGTCCAGTCTCTTGACAATAAGGTTGATGAAATCCGAGCACGGGTAACATTCCAGAGAGACATCAGGGATTGCAACGTGCTCTGCTTCACGGAAACATGGCTAACTCAAGAGACGCTAACGGAGTCGGTGCAGCCAGCTGGTTTCTTCACGCATCGCGCCGACAGAAACATACATCTTTCTGGTAAGAAGAGGGGCGGGGGGGTATGCCTTATGATTAACGAGACGTGGTGTGATCATCATAACAACACACAGGAACTCAAGTCATTCTGTTCACCTGATCTAGAACTCCTCACAATCAAATGTCGACCGCATTATCTACCAAGGGAATTCTCTTCGATCATAATCACAGCCGTATATATTCCCCCCCAAGCAGACACATCGATGGCCCTGAACGAACTTTATCTGACTCTTTGTAAACTGGAAACCACACACCCTGAGGCTGCATTCATCGTAGCTGGGGATTTTAACAAGGCTAATCTAAAAACAAAACTCCCTAAATTCTATCAGCATATCGATTGTGCTACCAGGGCTGGTAAAACCCTGGATCATTGTTATACTAACTTCCGCGACGCATATAAGGCCCTCCCCCGTCCTCCTTTCGGAAAAGCTGACCACGACTCCATTTTGTTGATTCCAGCCTACAAACAGAAACTAAAACAACAAGCTCCCGCGCTCAGGTCTGTTCAACGCTGGTCCGACCAATCTGATTCCACGCTTCAAGACTGCTTCGATCACGTGGATTGGAATATGTTCCGCATTGCGTCCAACAACAACATGGACGAATATGCTGATTCGGTGAGCGAGTTCATTAGGAAGTGCATTGACGATGTTGTACCCACAGCAACGATTAAAACATTCCCAAACCAGAAACCGTGGATTGACGGCAGCATTCGCGTGAAACTGAAAGCGCGAACCACTGCTTTTAACCAGGGCAAGGTGACCGGAAACATGACCGAATACAAACAGTGTAGCTATTCTCTCCGCAAGGCAATCAAACAGGCTAAGTCCCAGTACAGAGACAAAATAGAGTCGCAATTCAAAAGCTCAGACACAAGAGGTATGTGGCAGGGTCTACAGTCTATCACGGATTACAAAAAGAAAACCAGCCCCGTCGCGGACCAGGATGTCTTGCTCCCAGACAGGCTAAATAACTTTTTTGCCCGCTTTGAGGACAATACAGTGCCACTGACACGGCCCGCTACCAAAACCTGCGGGCTCTCCTTCACTGCAGCCGAGGTGAGTAAAACATTTAAACGTGTTAACCCTCGCAAGGCTGCAGGCCCAGACGGCATTCCCAGCCGCGTCCTCAGAGCATGCGCAGACCAGCTGGCTGGTGTGTTTACGGACATATTCAATCAATCCTTATCCCAGTCTGCTGTTCCCACATGCTTCAAGAGGGCCACCATTGTTCCTGTTCCCAAGAAAGCTAAGGTAACTGAGCTAAACGACTACCGCCCCGTAGCACTCACTTCCGTCATCATGAAGTGCTTTGAGAGACTAGTCAAGGACCATATCACCTCCACCCTACCGGACACCCTAGACCCACTCCAATTTGCTTACCGACCCAATAGGTCCACAGACGACGCAATCGCAACCACACTGCACACTGCCCTAACCCATCTGGACAAGAGGAATACCTATGTGAGAATGCTGTTCATCGATTACAGCTCAGCATTTAACACCATAGTACCCTCCAAACTCGTCATCAAGCTCGAGACCCTGGGTCTCGACCCCGCCCTGTGCAACTGGGTCCTGGACTTCCTGACGGGCCGCCCCCAGGTGGTGAGGGTAGGTAACAACATCTCCACCCCGCTGATCCTCAACACTGGGGCCCCACAAGGGTGCGTTCTGAGCCCTCTCCTGTACTCCCTGTTCACCCACGACTGCGTGGCCATGCACGCCTCCAACTCAATCATCAAGTTTGCGGATGACACTACAGTGGTAGGATTGATTACCAACAACGACGAGACGGCCTACAGGGAGGAGGTGAGGGCCCTCGGAGTGTGGTGTCAGGAAAATAACCTCACACTCAACGTCAACAAAACAAAGGAGATGATTGTGGACTTCAGGAAACAGCAGAGGGAGCACCCCCCTATCCACATCGACGGGTCAGTAGTGGAGAAGGTGGAAAGTTTTAAGTTCCTCGGTGTACACATCACGGACAAACTGAATTGGTCCACCCACACAGACAGCGTTGTGAAGAAGGCGCAGCAGCGCCTCTTCAACCTCAGGAGGCTGAAGAAATTCGGCTTGTCACCAAAAGCACTCACAAACTTCTACAGATGCACAATCGAGAGCATCCTGTCGGGCTGTATCACCGCCTGGTACGGCAACTGCTCCGCCCACAACCGTAAGCCTCTCCAGAGGGTAGTGAGGTCTGCAGAACGCATCACCGGGGGCAAACTACCTGCCCTCCAGGACACCTACACCACCCGATGTCACAGGAAGGCCATAAAGATCATCAAGGACAACAACCACCCAAGCCACTGCCTGTTCACCCCGCTATCATCCAGAAGGCGAGGTCAGTACAGGTGCATCAAAGCAGGGACCGAGAGACTGAAAAACAGCTTCTATCTCAAGGCCATCAGACTGTTAAACAGCCACCACTAACATTTAGCGGCCGCTGCCAACATACTGACTCAACTCCAGCCACTTTAAAAATGGGAATTGATGGAAATTATGTAAAAATGTACCACTAGCCACTTTAAACAATGCCACTTAATATAATGTTTACATACCCTACATTACCCATCTCATATGTATATGTATATACTGTACTCTATATCATCTACTGCATCTTGCCATCTTTATGTAATACATGTACCACTAGCCACTTTAAACTATGCCACTTTATGTTTACATACCCTACAGTACTCATCTCATATGTATATACCGTACTCTATACCATCTACTGCATCTTGCCTATGCCGTTCTGTACCATCACTCATTCATATATCTTTATGTACATATTCTTTATCCCTTTACACTTGTGTGTATAAGGTAGTAGTTGTGGAATTGTTAGGTTAGATTACTTGTTGTTATTACTGCATTGTCGGAACTAGAAGCACAAGCATTTCGCTACACTCGCATTAACATCTGCTAACCATGTGTATGTGACTAATAAAATTTGATTTGATTTGATTTGTACTGTTACTTAGGGCTGCACTATCAGTAGCTAGCTTGCTTTGGCGAATGTTAGCTATTAGCTGTGTACAAGGCCATGGGATTGTTTGAAAGAGAAATTCACATCTACTAACTACTATGAGAGTTAGTTAGTAACGTTACTCCCTTATTTCTGCTTATCAGCACCTGTTTATAAAATGACAACAATGCCTTGCTAGTTGACTTACGTTTCCACTGTCGAAGCCCTGTTTCCTGAAGCATCCTGCCCCGTTCTGAAAGAACTTCCTGGCTTTACCGTCATGCTGTAGATGTTTTGGTCAGGACGTGGCCTTTTTATTAATTTGTTCGTTATGAGAGACTCATTACTAAGCACAAAACACATGGTGGGCACTCCTCGTTATAAGTTTGTATGAAAGAGAGAGAAACTAATCGCTGAATATGCGTTTCAAAAACAATTGAGCTCAGTCAGAATTTGTGGCTAGCATGAGTCCATTAGATGACAGCGGTGAGTGATGGCGAGTGGGAATGACAAGTCAGTGGGGGACAGCGCATCATCTGCTGTTGAACCACAGCGCTGCATCGTGTGTAGCGGAGTGAGCTTCAAGAAAACGGCAGGGAAAAAAGATCCGGTAAACCGCTGAGCACACGGGCATCTCCCTCTCCCACTCACACAGCTGCTGAGCAGAGACCGAGACCGCTGAGCACACGGGCATCTCCCTCTCCCACTCACACAGCTGCTGAGCAGAGACCGAGACCGCTGAGCACACGGGCATCTCCCTCTCCCACTCACACAGCTGCTGAGCAGAGACCGAGACCGCTGAGCACACGGGCATCTCCCTCTCCCACTCACACAGCTGCTGAGCAGAGACCGAGACCGCTGAGCACACGGGCATCTCCCTCTCCCACTCACACAGCTGCTGAGCAGAGACCGAGACCGCTGAGCACACGGGCATCTCCCTCTCCCACTCACACAGCTGCTGAGCAGAGACCGAGACCGCTGCCGAGCAGAGAGCACAGATGCACTTGGCCAAATCAATTCCAGTAATTAATGAAATAATTATACATTTACACTGACATGTCGCGACCCACCATTTAACAGGTCAGCGACCCATACCTCAAGAAAGGCTGAGCTGACACAACGTGCCATTGGAACACCAGGAGTGATGGTTGCTGATAATGGGCCTCTGTACGCCAATGTAGATATTCAATAAAAACATCTGCCGTTTCCAGCTACAATAGTAATTTACAACATTAACAATGTCTACACTGTACTTCTGATAAATGATATTTTAATGGGGAAAAAATTGCCTTTCTTTCAAAAACAAGGACATTTCTAAGTGACCCCAAACTTTTGAACGGTAGTGTATATTTTGAGTTAGGGTTAGGTAAATTAGGTAATTGTTGTGTCTATGGAAGGCTGTTACACTGAGCATCATCTCTCCTCCTCTACAGAAATTGCCTTACAGCAGGTGTCCATGTTCTTCAGGTCGGATCCTAAGTGGGAGGTGGTGGAGCCTTTGAAAGACATTGGTAAGTTTTAATGATTTATTTTATTTAACCTTTTATTTAACTAGGCAAGTCAGTTAAGAACAAATTCTTATTTACAATGGCGGATAACCAAAAGGAAAAGGCCTCCTGCGGAGACGGGGACTTGCAAACAAATTTAAAATAGGACAAAACACACATCACGACGAGCGACACTACATATAGAGACCTAAGACAACACAGCATGGTAGCAACACCACATGGCTGAAGCACAACATGGTACAAACATTATTGGGCACAGACAACAGCACAAAGGGCAAGAAGGTAGAGACAACAATACATCACGCAAAGCAGCCACAACTGTCAGTAAGATTGAGTCTTTGAAAGAAGAGATTGAGATAAAACTGTCCAGTTTGAGTGTTTGTTGCAGCTTGTTCCAGTCGCTAGCTGCAGAGAACTGAAAAGAGGAGCGACCCAGGGATGTGTGTGCTTTGGAGACCTTTGACAGAATGTGACTGGCAGAATGGGTGTTGTATGTGGAGGATGAGGGCTGCAGTAGGTATCTCAGATAGGGGGGAGTGAGGCCAAAGAGGGTTTTTATAAATAAGCATCAACCAGTGGGTCTTGCGACGAGTATACAGAGATTACCAGTTTACGGAGGAGTATAGAGTGCAGTGATGCGTCCTATGAGGGGCATTGGTGGCCTCATGTTATTACAGCCTGATTTATAATGCTGTGTCTGTCATGTTATCCTATTAAGGCTGTATAAAAACATTGTAGCGATTTTATATAATTAAAGATTATATGAAGCCTCAGTTTTCTTATATCAGGAGTGATTTATAAAAGTGGCAGGAAATATAAAATACCTGCTGTGTCACATGGATGTCTGTTGTGACCGTTTTCTCCTCTCCGCTGCTTCAGGAGGAGAAAAGGGGAACGTGTTAATGTCACGTTACTGCTCTATGGGAATGGCACACCTGATGCTTATTATTAGTATGGGCAGAACACCTTGAAGTGCTTTTCATAACTCGGATATCCTTGAAGTGCTTTTCATAACTCAGATAGCCTTGAAGTGCTTTTGTAAATAAAGCGAGGTGAATTGATTTCATAATTAAGTGGACTAAATCCCCAGGCGCTCGAAGACGTGGATATCGATTTAAGGCAGCCCCCCCGCCCCTCTCTGATTCAGAGGGGTTGGGTTCAATGCGGAAGACACATTTCAGTTGAATGCATTCAGTTGTACAACTAGGTATCCCCCTTTCCCCTCTAAATTGATTGGTTACGCACCAGCTCTGTTGACCGTGAACTTACCATTGTGACTCCGATTAAGCTGTAAGTGGACTGTTAATCAGGAAAATGTGATATTAAAATGAACATGTTTTTTATAACCTTTCAGGGTGGAGGATACGGAAGAAATATTTCTTAATCAAAAACAAAGAACAACCCAAGGAACGTCAAGTGTTGAGTTGGGTAAGTTTACTGTTGACAGTCTACTGTTGCTATTTACTGTTTACTGTTTACTGTTGCTGTTTACTGTTGCTGTTTACCGTTTCTGTTTGCTGTTTATTGTTGCTGTTTACTGTTGCTGTTTACCGTTGCTATTGGTACTTTTAATAAATTATTTTAGAACTTTATATCTGCTTTACAATGCGAAGGTACAGAGAGGTAGAATCAAAAGCTGTTTTATACTGTAGGTACAACTAGTCTTGAGCCAGGCGCTGACTGGTTTTCACTTGCTAGCGACCAGACAATTGTCGTTTGGTATCTGCATTTTATAGTTGTAAACTAATTCTATCCTGTATTGTGTTCCTATGACCTGAAGGTTTTGGGCTGGTAAAGTATGTGTTAAGTTTATGTGGTTTTGTTGTTGCACAGGTTGACTTTGGTCCAGATAAATTCCTGTCAGACAAAGATCTTCAGTCGACCATGAAGCTCCTACCCAGCCTCACTGTACGTATACTCTTTGAAAATAGATTTGTGGTTAGCAGATATCTTCTACCCACTGTCGGTATGTATGTATGTATCATCTAGCTCCTACCAATGCTGTCTGTGTGAATATTCTCTGAAAAGAGGCCTCACAGCACACTACCTGCCCCCTGACTGCCTACCTGCCCCCTGACTGCCAGAATCAACTACCTGCCCCCTGACTGCCTACCTGCCCCCTGACTGCCAGAATCAACTACCTGCCCCCTGACTGCCAGAATCAGCTACCAACCCCCTACAACATTCCATAACATTCACTGTGAAATGTAGTGACCATCAACCCCCTACAACATTCCATAACATTCACTGTGAAACGTAATTACCATCAACCCCTACAACATTCCATAACATTCACTGTGAAATGTAGTGACCATCAACCCCTACAACATTCCATAACATTCACTGTGAAATGTAGTGACCATCAACCCCTACAACATTCCATAACATTCACTGTGAAATGGAGTGACCATCAACCCCTACAACATTCCATAACATTCACTGTGAAATGGATTGACCATCAACCCCTACAACATTCCATAACATTCACTGTGAAACGTAGTGACCATCAACCCCTACAACATTCCATAACATTCACTGTGAAATGGAGTGACCATCAACCACTACAACATTCCATAACATTCACTGTGAAATGGAGTGACCATCAACCCCCTACAACATTCCATAACATTCACGGTGAAATGGAGTGACCATCAACCACTACAACATTCCATAACATTCACTGTGAAATGGAGTGACCATCAACCCCCTACAACATTCCATAACATTCACGGTGAAATGGAGTGACCATCAACCACTACAACATTCCATAACATTCACTGTGAAATGGAGTGACCATCAACCACTACAACATTCCATAACATTCACTGTGAAATGGAGTGACCATCAACCCCCTACAACATTCCATAACATTCACGGTGAAATGGAGTGACCATCAACCACTACAACATTCCATAACATTCACTGTGAAATGGAGTGACCATCAACCCCCTACAACATTCCATAACATTCACGGTGAAATGGAGTGACCATCAACCACTACAACATTCCATAACATTCACTGTGAAATGTAGTGAGCATCAACCCCTACAACATTCCATAACATTCACTGTGAAATGGAGTGACCATCAACCACTACAACATTCCATAACATTCACTGTGAAATGGAGTGACCATCAACCCCCTACAACATTCCATAACATTCACGGTGAAATGTGAGCATCAACCCCTACAACATTCCATAACATTCACTGTGAAATGTAGTGACCATCAACCCCTACAACATTCCATAACATTCACTGTGAAATGCATGGTTACTTCCTCCTAATTAAATATGAATGTATTAATCTTAAATATTCCCATTACATGTTTTAATACCTAGTGTGGGGTCAGACTATGGGACTGTCGTTGGTGTGGGCTAGATTACATTTCTATCTAACCACCTGACCAGAAGAAAACCATGTACTTTCCCCCTCTCATACTTCTATATACACATTACATGTAGAAACGTGACCCCCTCATACTCCTGACTTTTTCCCCTCCCGTACCCTTTCTCAAGCCCTCTCTCTCTGTAGTTCCCGGAGCAATAGGTGGTAGCCTAAGGGAGCATCCTAAAATAGCACCCTATTACCTATGGGGCCCTGGTGAAAAGTAGTGCACTATATAGGGAATAGGGAGCCATTTGGGTAAACGTACGAGAAATAGTGTTGGGAAAAGGGCATGACTGCCTGAGCTGAACGCAGTGCAGATACAAAATGTGTTCCGTCTCTCTCCGGCTGCGTCCTTAACGCAACCCTATTCCCTATATAGTGCCCTACTTTTGGCCAGAGCCCTATGTCGTGCACTATGTTGAAAATAGGTTGGCGTGTGGGACGGTGTCTCTGTCTGTAGCACAACAGAACACAGTTACATTTATCCACGCTAAGCATGAGTTTTAGTCAGCTGAACATCTATTTTCCCCTCCGTTCACGCTCTCCTAGTTAACAGGAGTCATTGCCAATTAATACGCTAACTCGGGTTTAATACTTCAATGTGCAAGTTTCTGCCTTCGTTCCCAATGGCACCTTATTGGTTAAATGTACTGCAATACAGTGGGGTCCCAAATTATTGACACCCTTGATGAAGATTTTAATTACTTTTACAATTACAATGTTTAAATTGAACTTTTTAACTAGGCAAGTCAGTTAAGAACAAATTCTTATTTACAATGACGGTCCTACCCCGGCCAAACCCGGACGACGCTGGGCCAATTGTGCGCCGCCCTATGGGACTCCCAGCCACGGCCAGATGTGATACAGACTCGATTCGAACCAGGGACTGTAGTGACGCCTCTTGCACTGAGATGCACAGTGCCTTAGACCGTTGCGTCACTCGTGAGCTAAGATGAGCAAAATGACTGTATAAAATTAATAATTGAAACTGAGCTATATTGTATGCTCCCAGAAAATGGAGTCATTTTATTATTTTATACTAATATAATTGCTCAGAGAAGGAGATTTTGTTCAAGTAATATTATTTTGTTAAAAATAGGTGTCAAATGATTTGCATCGCTAAAGATTCTTATAAATAAAGTAGAAGGTTGTATTTGGTCCCATTTTATTTCTAGCACGCAATGAATCAAGCTGGTGATTCTAGAAACGTGTTGGATAAATGTGCAGTTTCACCATTACCAATAACATGGGATGTTAGCGTGATCTTTGACCCTCCTAACTTTCTCACTCGTCATTATTCACGACTCATTCAGGATTATTCATAATCACGGTAGTATCCACATTTAACGTAGACGTTTTTAGAAAGAAATTCTATTCTTATTTACAAAAAACACAAATGTCAAAATGACACACTACATTTATTACCATTCCATAAGATAATCTGTAACTGCAAATGCATTCAACGTGTTTCTAGAATCACCAGCTTGATATCGTCATTCCGTGCCTGAAATATGGGACCAAATACTACAATTTCGACTAATTTATTTATAAGAATTTTTAGGGTGCCAATTTTTATGTTTTTTTGAGAGGAAAAAAATATTACTTAACATTTCTCAGAGACAGAGATTTAGTTTATTAAATAATATTCCTAAATTTTTTGGGGGGGGGAGCATACAATATAGCTAAGTATTTGAATTATTCATTTTATCTGTTATTTTTGCTCCTCTTTATCAAGGGTGTCAATCATTTATATAGGGTGCCATTTGGGACTGTATATAGGGTGTCAGTCATTTGGGATGCAGACTCTCTCCAAACTGAGGCAGACAGAATGGCTGAGTGAGTTATGTTGTATAACTGAGGCAGACAGAATGGCTGAGTGAGTTATGTTGTTTAACCGAGGCAGACAGAATGGCTGGGTGAGTTATGTTGTTTAACCGAGGCAGACAGAATGGCTGGGTGAGTTATGTTGTTTTTCCTCTCCAGAATCCGTACATCTACCCGGTGACGTTTGCCAACACCAGTGAGTTGTCTGCTCTGGTCATCAGGATGTTTAACGAAAAAGGAACTCTGCGGGATCTCATATGTAAGGTAAGGTAAAAGGCACTCTGGGGGATCTCGTATGTAAGGTTTAAGGCACTCTGAAGGATCTCGTATGTAAGGTTAAAGGAACTCTGAAGGATCTCGTATGTAAGGTAAACATATCATCAAGGCTGGGTTGTGTTCATTAGGACACATCACAACAACAAAACAAAAAAAAGCGTTTATTATTGGACAAATTCAACTAATACCTCCCTGTTTCGTGCTTACTGAACATGACCATGGTCCTGCTCTCAGGTTGATCTGACCACGGTCCTACTCTCAGGTTGATCTGACCACGGTCCTGCTCTCAGGTTGATCTGACCACGGTCCTGCTCTCAGGTTGATCTGACCACGGTCCTGCTCTCAGGTTGATCTGACCACGGTCCTGCTCTCAGGTTGATCTGAACACGGTCCTGCTCTCAGGTTGATCTGAACACGGTCCTGCTCTCAGGTTGATCTGACCACGGTCCTGCTCTCAGGTTGATCTGACCACGGTCCTGCTCTCAGGTTGATCTGAACACGGTCCTGCTCTCAGGTTGATCTGACCACGGTCCTGCTCTCAGGTTGATCTGAACACGGTCCTGCTCAGGTCTCAGGTTGATCTGACCACGGTCCTGCTCTCAGGTTGATCTGACCATGGTCCTGCTCTCAGGTTGATCTGACCATGGTCCTGCTCTCAGGTTGACCTGAACCCTTCACACTCCTGGGAAATGGCCATATGAAGTAGCCTATGTAGCTAGCTGAGTGAGTGAGGAGAGCAGCGTCATGACAAGTGATGTGAGAACAATGAACTAACAGCACTAGCTAGCTACATAGGCTACTTCTCCATGTGGTAACTCCTCTCTGCACCATGACAGGTGATGTGAAAATAAATAAATATAACGGATATCTCCGTTCATCCAGGGTTTTTGGTTGGGGGTATGTCCGGATTGTTCTTGTGGGTACAACATCAGCATAGTCAACTTACACACAGCTCTGACACACGCACTTACCCCACCAGACATGCTACCAGGGGTCTTTTCACAGTCCCCAAATACAGAATAAAGAAAGCGTACAGTATTTTATAAAGCCATTATTGCTCAAATGAACAGCAAACCTGTTATTTATTTTTTTTAACTGATAAAGCAACACCTCACCCCTATTTGACCTAGATAGTTTGTATCAATATGTAGGCTACGTGTACCTTTTTTTAAATACATTGATGTAGCTCTGTCCTTGAGCTGTTCTTGTCTAAAAACGTTCTGTATTAGATCATGTTTCATGTGGAACCCCTGGAAGAGAAGCTGCTGCTTTCACAACAGCTACTGGGGATCCTAATAAAATAACCAAAAAGCAACACATTTCCTAAAGCCTGTGACCGATGTACTGTATATTCTTCAACGTTGATGGGTTCTGGAGGATGAATCTTTGAACATAGTTAAATTAATATTCTAAAAAAAAAAAAAACATTCCTGCGGCATTGAGTCTGCCTCCTCAATTTAATTGTGAAAGCCTAACACTAATATCGTATTAGCTAGTCGTGTCGGCAATAGAACAAGCTTTTAAATGGCGCCCACCTGACCCTGATTGAGATTTATGACGGACTGTTTTTGGATTGCGTAAACAACAACAGTAATTGTGTGATGGCGGGGATACAACTAAACAACAACAGTAATTGTGTGATGGCGGGGATACAGGGATGTGTTCCAAACAAAACAACAGTAATTGTGTGATGGCGGGGATACAGGGTTGTGTTCCAAACAAAACAACAGTAATTGTGTGATGGCTGGGATACAGGGTTGTGTTCCAAACAAAACAACAGTAATTGTGTGATGGCGGGGATACAGGGATGTGTTCCAAACAAAACAACAGTAATTGTGTGATGGCGGGGATACAGGTTTGTGTTCCAAACAAAACAACAGTAATTGTGTGATGGCTGGGATACAGGGTTGTGTTCCAAACAAAACAACAACAGTAATTGTGTGATGGCTGGGATACAGGGATGTGTTCCAAACTAAACAACAACAGTAATTGTGTGATGGCTGGGATACAGGGATGTGTTCCAAACTAAACAACAACAGTAATTGTGTGATGGCTGGGATACAGGGATGTGTTCCAAACAAAACAACAGTAATTGTGTGATGGCGGGGATACAGGTTTGTGTTCCAAACAAAACAACAGTAATTGTGTGATGGCTGGGATACAGGGTTGTGTTCCAAACAAAACAACAGTAATTGTGTGATGGCGGGGATACAGGGTTGTGTTCCAAACAAAACAACAGTAATTGTGTGATGGCTGGGATACAGGGTTGTGTTCCAAACAAAACAACAGTAATTGTGTGATGGCTGGGATACAGGGTTGTGTTCCAAACTAAACAACAACAGTAATTGTGTGATGGCTGGGATACAGGGTTGTGTTCCAAACTAAACAACTACAGTAATTGTGTGATGGCTGGGATACAGGGCTGTGTTCCAAACTAAACAACTACAGTAATTGTGTGATGGCTGGGATACAGGGTTGTGTTCCAAACAAAACAACAACAGTAATTGTGTGATGGCGGGGATACAGGGATGTGTTCCAAACAAAACAACTACAGTAATTGTGTGATGGCTGGGATACAGGGTTGTGTTCCAAACAAAACAACAACAGTAATTGTGTGATGGCTGGGATACAGGGCTGTGTTCCAAACTAAACAACTACAGTAATTGTGTGATGGCTGGGATACAGGGTTGTGTTCCAAACAAAACAACTACAGTAATTGTGTGATGGCTGGGATACAGGGCTGTGTTCCAAACTAAACAACTACAGTAATTGTGTGATGGCTGGGATACAGGGTTGTGTTCCAAACAAAACAACAGTAATTGTGTGATGGCGGGGATACAGGGTTGTGTTCCAAACAAAACAACAGTAATTGTGTGATGGCTGGGATACAGGGTTGTGTTCCAAACAAAACAACAGTAATTGTGTGATGGCTGGGATACAGGGTTGTGTTCCAAACTAAACAACTACAGTAATTGTGTGATGGCTGGGATACAGGGCTGTGTTCCAAACTAAACAACTACAGTAATTGTGTGATGGCTGGGATACAGGGCTGTGTTCCAAACTAAACAACTACAGTAATTGTGTGATGGCTGGGATACAGGGTTGTGTTCCAAACAAAACAACAACAGTAATTGTGTGATGGCGGGGATACAGGGATGTGTTCCAAACAAAACAACTACAGTAATTGTGTGATGGCTGGGATACAGGGTTGTGTTCCAAACAAAACAACAACAGTAATTGTGTGATGGCAGGGATACAGGGCTGTGTTCCAAACTAAACAACTACAGTAATTGTGTGATGGCTGGGATACAGGGTTGTGTTCCAAACAAAACAACTACAGTAATTGTGTGATGGCTGGGATACAGGGCTGTGTTCCAAACTAAACAACTACAGTAATTGTGTGATGGCTGGGATACAGGGTTGTGTTCCAAACAAAACAACAACAGTAATTGTGTGATGGCTGGGATACAGGGATGTGTTCCAAACAAAACAACTACAGTAATTGTGTGATGGCTGGGATACAGGGCTGTGTTCCAAACTAAACAACTACAGTAATTGTGTGATGGCTGGGATACAGGGTTGTGTTCCAAACAAAACAACAACAGTAATTGTGTGATGGCGGGGATACAGGGCTGTGTTCCAAACAAAACAACTACAGTAATTGTGTGATGGCTGGGATACAGGGTTGTGTTCCAAACAAAACAACAACAGTAATTGTGTGATGGCGGGGATACAGGGCTGTGTTCCAAACTAAACAACTACAGTAATTGTGTGATGGCTGGGATACAGGGTTGTGTTCCAAACAAAACAACTACAGTAATTGTGTGATGGCTGGGATACAGGGCTGTGTTCCAAACTAAACAACTACAGTAATTGTGTGATGGCTGGGATACAGGGTTGTGTTCCAAACAAAACAACAACAGTAATTGTGTGATGGCTGGGATACAGGGATGTGTTCCAAACAAAACAACTACAGTAATTGTGTGATGGCTGGGATACAGGGCTGTGTTCCAAACTAAACAACTACAGTAATTGTGTGATGGCTGGGATACAGGGTTGTGTTCCAAACAAAACAACAACAGTAATTGTGTGATGGCGGGGATACAGGGCTGTGTTCCAAACAAAACAACTACAGTAATTGTGTGATGGCTGGGATACAGGGTTGTGTTCCAAACAAAACAACAACAGTAATTGTGTGATGGCGGGGATACAGGGCTGTGTTCCAAACTAAACAACTACAGTAATTGTGTGATGGCTGGGATACAGGGTTGTGTTCCAAACAAAACAACAACAGTAATTGTGTGATGGCTGGGATACAGGGTTGTGTTCCAAACAAAACAACTACAGTAATTGTGTGATGGCTGGGATACAGGGCTGTGTTCCAAACTAAACAACTACAGTAATTGTGTGATGGCTGGGATACAGGGTTGTGTTCCAAACAAAACAACAACAGTAATTGTGTGATGGCTGGGATACAGGGATGTGTTCCAAACAAAACAACTACAGTAATTGTGTGATGGCTGGGATACAGGGCTGTGTTCCAAACAAAACAACAACAGTAATTGTGTGATGGCGGGGATACAGGGATGTGTTCCAAACAAAACAACAACAGTAATTGTGTGATGGCGGGGATACAGGGATGTGTTCCAAACTAAACAACAACAGTATTGTGTGATGGCTGGGGAACAGGGTTGTGTTCCAAACTAAACAACTACCAGTGTTTCTTGTCCTAGTTCCTCAATGGCACATCTAGGAAAGCTCAAAGTTCAGATCGTCAGTCAGTCAAAACCCATACAGCCTCTGACCTCATGTATAGCATGTTACTGTACAGCCACTGACCTCATGTATAGCATGTTACTGTACAGCCACTGACCTCATGTATAACATGTTACTGTACAGCCACTTACCTCTGACCTCATGTATAACATGTTACTGTACAGCCTCTGACCTCATGTATAACATGTTACTGTACAGCCACTGACCTCATGTATAGCATGTTACTGTACAGCCACTGACCTCATGTATAGCATGTTACTGTACAGCCACTGACCTCATGTATAACATGTTACTGTACAGCCACTGACCTCATGTATAACATGTTACTGTACAGCCACTGACCTCTGACCTCATAACATGTTACTGTACAGCCACTGACCTCTGACCTCATGTATAACATGTTACTGTACAGCCACTGACCTCTGACCTCATGTATAACATGTTACTGTACAGCCACTGACCTCATGTATAGCATGTTACTGTACAGCCACTGACCTCATGTATAACATGTTACTGTACAGCCACTGACCTCTGACCTCATGTATAACATGTTACTGTACAGCCTCTGACCTCATGTATAACATGTTACTGTACAGCCACTGACCTCTGACCTCATGTATAACATGTTACTGTACAGCCTCTGACCTCTAACCTCATGTATAACATGTTACTGTACAGCCACTGACCTCTGACCTCATGTATAACATGTTACTGTACAGCCTCTGACCTCATGTATAGCATGTTACTGTACAGCCACTGACCTCTGACCTCATGTATAACATGTTACTGTACAGCCACTGACCTCTGACCTCATGTATAACATGTTACTGTACAGCCTCTGACCTCATGTATAGCATGTTACTGTACAGCCTCTGACCTCTGACCTCATGTATAACATGTTACTGTACAGCCACTGACCTCTGACCTCATGTATAACATGTTACTGTACAGCCACTGACCTCATGTATAACATGTTACTGTACAGCCACTGACCTCATGTATAGCATGTTACTGTACAGCCACTGACCTCTGACCTCATGTATAACATGTTACTGTACAGCCACTGACCTCTGACCTCATGTATAACATGTTACTGTACAGCCTCTGACCTCATGTATAACATGTTACTGTACAGCCTCTGACCTCATGTATAACATGTTACTGTACAGCCTCTGACCTCTGACCTCATGTATAACATGTTACTGTACAGCCTCTGACCTCATGTATAACATGTTACTGTACAGCCACTGACCTCTGACCTCATATATAACATGTTACTGTACAGCCACTGACCTCTGACCTCATGTATAGCATGTTACTGTACAGCCACTGACCTCTGACCTCATGTATAACATGTTACTGTACAGCCACTGACCTCTGACCTCATGTATAACATGTTACTGTACAGCCTCTGACCTCATGTATAGCATGTTACTGTACAGCCTCTGACCTCTGACCTCATGTATAACATGTTACTGTACAGCCACTGACCTCTGACCTCATGTATAGTATGTTACTGTACAGCCACTGACCTCTGACCTCATGTATAACATGTTACTGTACAGCCACTGACCTCTGACCTCATGTATAGTATGTTACTGTACAGCCACTGACCTCTGACCTCATGTATAACATGTTACTGTACAGCCACTGACCTCTGACCTCATGTATAGTATGTTACTGTACAGCCACTGACCTCTGACCTCATGTATAACATGTTACTGTACAGCCACTGATCTCTGACCTCATGTATAGCATGTTACTGTACAGCCTCTGACCTCATGTATAACATGTTACTGTACAGCCACTGACCTCTGACCTCATGTATAGTATGTTACTGTACAGCCATTACGTTCCAATTTAGGTGTTTATGCGTGTCCAGATCTGCCATTTTCAACCCGTATACGGGTAGGAGTGTAAAGGGTTAAAACCATGTAACTTTTGCTACGTCTTTTTATTTTTATTTATTTTTATTTTTTACACTTCTCATGTTCGTTCATTTTCAATTGAAGCTTTCCTTTCTGATTGTAGGTGAAGCCTAAAGAGGCCTTTATGAGGAAGCACTGCAACCCGAAGAAGATCCAGGGACTGGAGCTGCAGCAGATCAGGACGTACGGACGACAGATTCTGGAGGTACACACACACACACACACACACACAGTGGACTGGAGCTGCAGCAGATCAGGACGTACGGACGACAGATTCTGGAGGTACACACACACACACACACAGTGAACTGGAGCTGCAGCAGATCAAAGACATATGGAAGACCGATTCTGGAGATTAAACACGCGCAGAAAGAATGAACACTAATATTTTGTAAAAATGGGGTCTTTTCAGTGTCTTATTTCCTCAACCACCCCTGGGACATCACACACACACACACACACAGCTCAAGGCCATGTTCCTCACCCCCAGGATCGGGGGCATCACCCTCTGGATCAGACTCCAGATTATCACCCCCTGCAGCTATTGAATGTCATTTGTCACACTACATGTCACTGTTAAAGCCACGGTCCTTAATTCCTATTTCATTCAATGGCAGTCCAGTCACTTGGTTTTGCTACATGTCATTGTTCAGAGTGACACCATCCTAAACTCTTGTCCTGTTTCTTGTCCCGTCAGGTTCTGAAGTTCCTCCATGACAAAGGCTTTCCGTACGGTCACCTCCATGCCTCTAACATAGTGATAGAAGACAACACATGTAAAGTACTGGACATAGAGAACAGCCTGCTGGGCCTGCCCTCGTACTACCGGCCCTACATCACACAGTTCAGGAAAATCAACGTAAGTACTGGACAGTCTCCTGGGCCTGCCCTGGTACGGTCTGCTGGGCCTGCCCTAGTACAGGCCTGCCCTGGTACGGGCCTGCTGGGCCTGCCCTGGTACGGTCTGCTGGGCCTGCCCTAGTACAGGCCTGCCCTGGTACGGGCCTGCTGGGCCTGCCCTGGTACGGTCTCCTGGGCCTGCCCTGGTACGGTCTGCTGGGCCTGCCCTAGTACAGGCCTGCCCTGGTACGGGCCTGCTGGGCCTGCCCTGGTACGGTCTGCTGGGCCTGCCCTAGTACAGGCCTGCCCTGGTACGGGCCTGCTGGGCCTGCCCTGGTACGGTCTGCTGGGCCTGCCCTAGTACGGGCCTGCCCTGGTACGGGCCTGCCCTGGTACGGGCCTGCCGGGCCTGCCCTGGTACGGTCTCCTGGCAGGTAGGGCCTGCCCTGGTACAGTTGCTATAGCGGGATGTGTGTCGGTGGGTACAGTATGGTTGGTGCTTGCCACACCAGGGTTGTGGGTTCTATATGAACATATATATATATATGAATATGAAAAAGTAATGACTATTTTTATGTATTCACTCACTACTGTAAGTGGCTCTGGATGAGACCGTCTGCTGAAAGACTACACTGTCTGTTTTAGATAGTTGTGGTCGTGTCATTAATACAGATCACATGGGAATGTAACGCAGTGTCAGACAATACCGACCTTTTTATAGGTAGGGCGTCACCAGGGGAAACTCAGAGCCCTACTTAAAGGACTGGTTTTACGGACGTAGATGAAGCCTGCTCCTAATTATTTATTTTTTATTCTCAATGAAGGAATCTCCAGTAAAAGTGTTTTTCAGTCAAATCAAGGTCTGGGAAACCAGCCTTAAAGGGGTGCTGATGACATGCATGTTCTGTGGTGACGAGTTTTTACATTTATTTTTCTCTGTAAATGTCAATCCTGCTTCCTGACTAGCACCCTTCCCGACTAGCTCCCTTCCCGACTAGCTCCCTTCCCAACTAGCACCTTACTCCCTACATAGTGCACTACTTTTGAGCAGAGCCACTAGGACTTTGGGACGCAGACGATGTCTAACCCTAATGTCTTGTTTCCGTTAACCATTTCAGACGACAGAGAGTATAGACGTATACTCGTTTGGACACTTACTGTATGAAATGACGTACGGAAGACCTCCTGATGCTGTGCCTGTCGACCAGTACCCTGCTGTGACTTACACCTCAGTGGGTAGGTACCACAACAGTACCCTGCTGTAACTTTTTCCTCAGTGGCTAGGTACCACACCAGTGCCTAACACCTCAGTGGCTAGGTACCACCTCAGTGGCTAGGTACCACCTCAGTGGCTAGGTACCACCTCAGTGGCTAGGTACCACCTCAGTGGCTAGGTACCACCTCAGTGGCTAGGTACCACCTCAGTGGCTAGGTACCACACCAGTGGCTAGGTACCACACCAGTGGCTAGGTACCACACCAGTGGCTAGGTACCACACCAGTGGCTAGGTACCACACCAGTGGCTAGGTACCACACCAGTGGCTAGGTACCACACCAGTGGCTAGGTACCACACCAGTGGCTAGGTACCACACCAGTGGCTAGGTACTAACATACTTACATTACTTAGGCTGTGTTTACACAGGAAGCCCAATTCTGATATTTTTCCACTACGCAGTCTTTTGAATGGGGCTGCCTGTGTAAGTTCTTGCATTTTCCTCCTAATGAACATGACCCTGATGTTTCCCTGTCCTCTCTCCGGACGTTTCCCTGTCCTCTCTCCTAATGAACATGACTCTGATGTTTCCCTGTCCTCTCTCCGGACGTTTCCCTGTCCTCTCTCCTGACGTTTCCCTGTCCTCTCTCCTAATGAACATGACCCTGACGTTTCCCTGTCCTCTCTCCTGACGTTTCCCTGTCCTCTCCTCCTGACGTTTCCCTGTCCTCTCCTCCTGACGTTTCCCTGTCCTCTCCTCCTGACGTTTCCCTGTCCTCTCCTCCTGACGTTTCCCTGTCCTCTCCTCCTGACGTTTCCCTGTCCTCTCCTCCTGACGTTTCCCTGTCCTCTCCTCCTGATGAACATGATTTTTAAAACGGCGTCTGTGTGGCTAGGCCACTTGGATTAAACGGATACCAGACAGCACTCTGGTCATAGAGTGATGAGACACAGAAGCCCTGTCTAGAGCTGTGTTCCAATACTCATAATAACCACACTAACTGTACTAATATGTGACATAAATTGAGTATATAGAATGCTTATTGGTCGTACTATGGATACAGTTAGTATTCCAAACGTTCCCTGATGATGTACTACATTCGCCAAAATACAAGCAATGAAAACTATTTCTGTGCGTTTAGGGCCCATAATGCAATTCTTCCAAAAATGGGCGTGGCTTTACGTTTTCAGATTTGAAGAAAATGGAGGAAAAATATTCAGCCGATACAAAGTTCATTGCTTTAACTAATTATGACAAATGTTAAGAGAATGTTTAGCAATGTAATAAACAAATTACTTTTCAAATAAGTTACGTTACACGTTATGTTGGGTGACAATTTGTTAGCTACGCTGTCCTTACGAACCACATAGCATATCATTACAGCAGTATGTACCGGTATGTAAGCTAGCTACGCTGTCCTTATGAACCACATAGCATATCATTACAGCAGTATGTACCGGTATGTTAGCTAGCTATGTAAAGTTAGTTGGCTACTAATACATCAAACTTGCCAGTATATTAACTATATGCTATCTAACTAACTACCCAACGTTTACTGACTTGATTATTCACGTCATTATTAGCTTATCTAAGTGGTTTAGTCATGCGTTCTCAATGGACATGGTTAATGAAGTCATAAGATGTCTAGCTAGTAATTTGTTAGCTATGCTAACAAGCTATTAAGAAGTTGCATAGCAACAGCGTCACCCTCCGGTAGACGGGCCGAAGTGCTAGTACAATCAACTGAAAGGAGACCGTTAGTTTACAGTTTACTAAAATGAACTAATAGTATGTAGTGTATATACTCAGTAAGTATACAGTATGTTACTATGGGTATTCGTACAAAGCTTAGGAGTTTAATGATGAAACAGAGTCTGTGTACAGAGGGGAAACGGGATAAAATAAATTTAATTACTACAATGTAAATCCCATTAACAATATTACATTAATGTCAGCAATCTCAAAACTCAATTTACAATAAGAGAAAAATGACACACTATAATTCCTCTCAGGAGAATTCACATTGCAGTTACCAACTGGTAGGCTTTGTATAAAATGGTAAGAGAACTGGTGAAGAATGTTACCCCTTCATCAAACAAATGTCTTGTTGCCGTGGTGAATAACAAGTGGTTGCCACGGTGAATAATTCAATAATAATTGATAGGACATATAAAAGGAAACGTCAAAGAGTTTACCGGAATCTCTAAATGGAAATACTGGCAGATCAATAAAATGTCCTTGTAGATCTAATTACATTTAGAGTATTCTAAATTCAAATCGAAGGGGCTTTTACACACTGTTTCCCTGCCCTCTCCTCTCTCCTGATGTTGTCCTCTCCTGATGTTGTCTTCTCCTGATGTTGTCTTCTCCTGATGTTATCCTCTCCTGATGTTGTCCGCTCCTGATGTTGTCCCTGTCTTCTCTCTTCTCCTCTCTCCCGATGTGTCCCTGACCTCTCCCGATGTGCCACTGACCTCTCCTCTCTCCGTAGTGTCTGTGCTGCAATCCATCCTGTCCACAGATGCCTGTAAGACTGGGATGCCCACTGTTGCACAACTGCTGCAGACACCGTGAGTAGAGTACATTTCAACAGCCCATCAGTGAGAAGATCACATCATAGCCTACCACTGAAGAAGTCATCACTTTATCGCCTTTGTAGATAAGTAACGTGCGGCGCTTGTGTGTTATCTTTGAAAACGGTCTATAATGAAGTGTGTCTCTCTCTTCTCCCACTCTGTCCTGGTAGGCTGTTCAGCGATGTGCTGCTGTTTCACTCAGAGAAACTCCAGTTCAAGATCCCCAACAAATTAAGAGACGCCTTGAAAACTGCCAAAGAGTGCATGGAAAAGCGACTCCAAGAAGAGCAGAAAACGGTTGGTATATTTACTCCTTACAGCCAGTTTCCTGGAGCCAGACTGGAGCCAGATAAGATGGATAGATGGATAGTTTCCTGGAGCCAGAAAAGCTGTGATGGCTGGCTTGCTGGCTTGCTGGCTGGCTGGCTGGCTGGCTGGCTGGCTGGATGGGTGGATGGGTGGCTGGGTGGATGGGTGGAAGAAACGAACGATTGATGGATTGATTGATTGGTGTTTGATCATCTCCTCAGAACCAGCAGCACAGGAGGCTGACCAGAGCTCAGTCCCACCACGGCTCAGAGGAAGAGAAGAGGAGGAGGAAGATACTGGCTAGAAAGGTAGAGAACACCATCACAGACTCGGGCACACCCGCACAGACGTATGGTTCCTGTGTGGTACCAGTCCATGTATCTAGATAAGTATGGTTCCTGTATGGTACCAGTCCATGTATCTAGATACGTATAGTTCCTGTGTGGTACCAGTCCATGTATCTAGATAAGTATGGTTCCTGTGTGGTACCAGTCCATGTATCGTTCCTGTATGGTACCAGTCCATATATCTAGATACGTATGGTTCCTGTGTGGTACCAGTCCATATATCTAGATAAGTATGGTTCCTGTGTGGTACCAGTCCATGTCTCTAGATGCGTATGGTTCCTGTGTGGTACCAGTCCATATATCTAGATACGTATGGTTCCTGTGTGGTACCAGTCCATATATCTCGATAAGTATGGTTCCTGTATGGTACCAGTCCATGTATCTAGATGCGTATGGTTCCTGTGTGGTACCAGTCCATGTATCGTTCCTGTGTGGTACCAGTCCATGTATCTAGATACGTATTGAATCATCTTAAAATGGAACGAAGCAGATCCCTAGCACACACACACGATTCATTATCATTTTGTAGCAGAATTGTCATTGATAGAAATATGTTTGTTTGTAGAAGTCCAGACAGTCGGCCTATGAGAACGAGGAGGATCATTCTGTGAAGTACAACAACAACTCTGGTATGTCATCAGCACTGTGGTTTAAATAGACTGTGAATATACTCCTGCTGAGTGCTCAAACAGAAATGTATTAACTCTTTATTATAAGACTAAAATGTGAACTGTGTTTTTCAATGTGGCTAAAGCATACTCTAGTGGAGGCTGCAAGGTAATAACATAGTACAGCTAGGCTCTCTAACCCTGTTCCTGAAGAGCTACCCTCCTATAGGTTAACTACAACCCTGTTCCTGGAGAGATACCCTCCTATAGGTTAACTCCAACCCTGTTCCTGGAGAGCTACCCTCCTATAGGTTAACTCCAACCCTGTTCCTGAAGAGCTACCCTCCTATAGGTTAACTCCAACCCTGTTCCTGGAGAGAAACACTCCTGTATGTTTTAACTCCAACCCTGTTCCTGGAGAGAGACCCTCCTGTAGGTTTTAACTCCAACCCTGTTCCTGGAGAGAGACCCTCCTGTAGGTTTTAACTCCAACCCTGTTCCTGGAGAGAGACCCTCCTGTAGGTTTTAACTTCAACCCTAATCTAGTACACCTAATTCTAATAATCAGCTGCTTGATAAACTGAATCAGGTCAGTTACAACTGGGGTTGGAGTTAAAACCTACAGGAGGGTAGGAACAGGGTTGAAGAGACCCCTGACTTAGGTAGTTATATAGTACTATAGTTTTGGGTTTTAACATTAGAAAATGTCCATACACATGGATGACATAGCAGCTTTGTTTACCCTGGCAACACTGTTTTCAACGCAATGCTGGCGGGCGGGCTGACTGGCGGACTGACTGGCGGACTGACTGGCGGACTGACTGGCGGACTGACTGGCGGACTGACTGGCGGACTGACTGGCGGACTGACTGGCGGACTGACTGGCGGACTGACTGGCGGACTGACTGACTGACTGACTGACTGACTGACTGACTGACTGACTGACTGACTGACTGGCGGACTGACTGGCTGACTGACTGGCGGACTGACTGACTGACTGACTGACTGACGGACTGACTGACTGGCGGACTGACTGACTGGCGGACTGACTGACTGGCGGACTGACTGGCGGACTGACTGACGGACTGACTGACTGACTGACTGACTGGCTGGCAGACTGATCGGATGTCTATCTTCCTGTCTTTAGGTTCAGGAGCCAGCTCCCCACCGACCTCTCCCTCCTCCCCCACCCCTCCTCACACTACAGGTAGGTACCAACTATATTAGCATGAAGATATGCAGCTTTTAGTAACTAATCAGCCTGTTATGTTAAACAGTGTTTTCCAGTAGCGCCGGCTGGCGGCTAATCAGCCTGTTACGCACTCATTTTCAGCCGGATATTTTCCACTTCATATTAACTAGGCTACTTTTCATTTAAAGGTTTTCTATTTACTTGTCCGTCGAGCCTTCTCCCACTAGAATGAACGATATGCGTCTTCTAGCGATTTGATAGGACAAGGCGCCTGTCAGTCACAAAGCCATGACAGGGAAACGCAACAGAGAGGAAGAGGCAAAGCGAGAGGTTTCACTCTCACCAAAATCTGTCCGATGCGTTTCTAGGAGCTTATTGTAGGCTATTTACTGGGTTTTAATTGACAACTGAACAGCAAGTGTTGACTGGTTTTATAAAAGGTGTTGAAGTTACTGACTAAAGTCGATCTACTATAAATCCGTTTTGCCATTCATAAATCATTCCAACGTGAATCATACAGTGCCTTCCGAAAGTATTCACACTCCTTGACATTTTCCTTTATTTTTTGTTGTTGTTACAAATGGTTGACAATTAATCCATCTACATAAAATACTCTGTCAAAGTAGAAGAATAATTCTAACTTTTGTAATTTTATTAAAATTATACACTAATATCTTGATTTAGATGATAAGTATTCAACCTCCGAAGTCAATACATGTTAGAATCACCTTTGGCAGCCATGACAGCTGTGAGTCGTTCTGGGCAAGTCTCAAAGAGCTTTGCACGGCTGGATTGTACAAGATTAGCATACTTTTTGGGGGTTTTGTTCTTCAAGCTCTGTCATATTGGTTATTAATCATTGCTAGACAGCTTCCAATTGGCTTATTCATCACCCCTCTCCCCTGTAACTGTTCTCCAGGTTGTTGCTGTAAATGAGAATGTGTTCTCAGTCAATTTACCTGGTAAAATAAGGGTTTGGGGGGGGGGGAAATAGCAATTTTCAGGTTTTCAAGCCAATTTAAGTCAAAACTGTAACTAAGCCTCTCGGGAACATTCTATTTCGTCTTGGTAAGCAACTCCAGTGTAGATTTGTCCTTGTGTTTTAGGTTATTATCCTGTTGAAAGGTGACTTCATCTCCCAGTGTCTGGTGGAAAGCAGACTGAACCTGGTTTTCCTCTAGGATTTTGCCTGTGCTTAGCTCCATTCCCTTTCTTTTTATTAAAAAAAACTCCCTAGTCCTTAACGATGACAAGCATACCCATAACATGATGCAGCCGCCACCATGCTTGAAAATATGAAGTGGTACTCAGTGATGTGTTTTATTGGATTTGCCCCAAACATAATGATTTGTATTCAGAACATAAAGAATTTCTTTGCCACATTTTTTTGCAGAATTGCTTAAGTGCCTTGTTGCAAACAGGATGCATGTTCTGGAATATTTTTATTCTGTACAGGCTTCCTCCTTTTCACTCTGTCATTTAGGTTATATTGTGGAGTAACTTCAGTGTTGATCCATCCTCAGTTTTCTCCTATCACAGCCATTAAACTCTAACTCTTTTTTTTTTAAAGTCACCATTGGCCTCTTGGTGAAATCCCTGAGCGGTTTCCTTCCTCTCCGGCAACTGAGTTAGGAAGGACCCCTGTATCTTTGTAGTGACTGGGTATATTGATACATCATACAAAGTGTAATTAATAACTTCACCATGCTCAAAGGGATTTTTTTATTTTTTTACTCATCTACCAATAGGTGCCCTCCTTTTTTGCGAGGCATTGGAAAACCTCCCTGGTCATTATGTTTTGAAATTCACTGCTCGACTGAGGGATCTTACAGAACATTGTTCAGAGATGAGGTAGTCATTAAAATATCACATTAAACACTATTATTGTAACTTATTATTGGACTTGTTTAGCAAATGTCTAAATGCACTGTCTGTCCATGGTATCACTCTCTGACAAGTAAACCAAAAGATTCCCTTTCCTAGGATGTTGAGGCTTGACAGACAATGACACCAAAGTGAGTGATTCTCTTGTCTCGTCAGCCAGTGTAGCCTACCGAATGGCGTCGGTGAGAGAACTGTTTATTTGGCTCCGATGAAAACATTCGATGAAGATGGCGTATCATCACTGTAGGGAACAATAGGTAGAGGAGAGCCTCATTCTGGTCCAAATTTGATCACTAGGGCCCTCGTGGAATCCAGGCATTAAAAACGGAATTCAACAATATTCAACCTTAGTGGGAAATTTTATAAAATGTATTGATTTGCCCAAGTTTATCATAAGACATGAACAGAATGCATCAGTAATTCATATTTCCTGCCACTTTATGAGGAGGCAACGAGAATGTGTGTGTGTGCTCGTTAGCGATGATGCTAATGAAAACAGTCTTCTGGTACTCTATGGTAGATACCAGACCCTCCTGTTCACACAGACTGTAACTCTATGGTAAATACCAGACCCTCCGGTTCACACAGACTGTAACTCTATGGTAGATACCAGACCCTCCGGTTCACACAGACTATAACTCTATGGTAGATACCAGACCCTCCGGTTCACACAGACTATAACTCTATGGTAAATACCAGACCCTCCGGTTCACACAGACTATAACTCTATGGTAAATACCAGACCCTCCGGTTCACACAGACTATAACTCTATGGTAAATACCAGACCCTCCGGTTCACACAGACTGTAACTCTATGGTAGATACCAGATCCTCAGGTTCACACAGACTATAACTCTATGGTAGATACCAGATCCTCAGGTTCACACAGACTATAACTCTGGCAGTTTTGAAATCAGTCTGCACCCTGCCCATTTGATACTGATGGAAGTAACAGTTCCTCCTCAGTGATGTGCATGAGGTGTGTGTTGTAACCATGTCTTAGCAGTGTTTTCCGTATGGTGGGGCTCCCCCTTGTGGTAAGACAGAGGCATTATAATGGTAATAGAGAATAGGTAGTCCGTAGTATTAGATGAAGCACTGGTACAGAGAGGCAGTTTTGAGACTTTTTTTTTTTTATATATATGATTTCATGATGTCTTGAGTTCTATCAAAGAGTATGATCATGTTATTGCCTGTGATTTTATAAGGAAGATTGTATTTGTAAGTATGCATATTGGTGTATATACTTTTTTTTCAACAACCATACTGTATATTAGACTAGTAAGGCTATTTAGTTTTTAGCTGGTGAAAACCGACTGGTTACTTGGATGTTAATTTTTATTTATTTTTTATGATGTTGTCCTCATATAATAATGTGATTTACTATTGTTGATGGACCATCTGAGTAGTAATTCTTGTCATACTTCAACGGCTCTCTTCTTGTTTATATACTTTTTCATTCATTTTCCACTCAGCTAATCAATAATCACACCACACTGTAAATAATGAACATTAGTTTTGATTAACAGTAGTGTTGATTGTACTCCTCAAGGTACTGATGACCAATAACAGTAATTAATCTGCCTCTCTTTTCCTCCCTTTGCTGTCTGTCTGCCAAGTAGAGCATGCATCATTTTGAACATGTGTGGGGTAAAGTAATTCAATAATTCTTATATGTTTGTAAAGCTGTAGTCGACCCTGAATCACAGCAAGTACACTACAATACAGTACTACTGTAGTTAGGCTTGTCTCCATAGTAGAAGTATGGAATGACACTGCTCAGAGAAAATGAGATGAAACAAATACTAATGGAGAAACACACATTGTTTTGCAGGATCCACGTATCTTAATTATGGAAATATTTTAGAGCTTTATATTATAGAACCTATTCTAGATGACAATCTTAACAGAGTAAATTACAAATCCAACGCGATTATATCAGTTTTATAATAGTGAGATGTCCGTTTTTAAAATGGTGGGGTGTCGTCCGTTTTTAAATTGGCGTGGTGTCGTCCGTTTGAAATTGGAGGGGTGTCGTCCGTTTGAAATTGGAGGGGCGTCGTCCGTTTGGGAAATGGGGCGTCGTCCGTTTGGAAATGGTGCCGGGCGTCGTCCGTTTTAAAATGGTGGGGTGTCGTCCGTTTGAAATTGGCGGGGTGTCGTCCGTTTGAAAATGGTGCCGGGCGTCGTCCGTCTGGGAAATGGTGCCGGGCGTCGTCCGTTTGGGAAATGGTGCCGGGCGTCGTCCGTTTGGGAAATGGTGCCGGGCGTCGTCCGTTTGGGAAATGGTGCCGGGCGTCGTCCGTCTGGGAAATGGTGCCGGGCGTCGTCCCTTTGGGAAATGGTGCCGGGCGTCGTCCCTTTGGGAAATGGTGCCGGGCGTCGTCCCTTTGTGAAATGGTGCCGGGCGTCGTCCCTTTGTGAAACGGTGCCGGGCGTCGTCCCTTTGGGAAACGGCGCCGGGCGTCGTCCCTTTGGGAAACGGCGCCGGGCGTCGTCCCTTTGGGAAACGGCGCCGGGCGTCGTCCCTTTGGGAAACGGCGCCGGGCGTCGTCCCTTTGGGAAACGGCGCCGGGCGTCGTCCCTTTGGGAAACGGCGCCGGGCGTCGTCCCTTTGGGAAACGGCGCCGGGCGTCGTCCCTTTGGAAATGGTGGTGTGTTTCAACATCTAACACCAACCTTCAGATTTCTGCTCACTAAAACATAAAATATTAGTAGTTACAATTTAATTAAAGATGTATTTTATTTCATCTCCTGTATTGATTTGCCTTTGCTTGCTTGGTAAAAGGGTGTCTGCAACTTTAAAACGTCACAATCTGCAATGATCAAAACATTTAACGTTTATTCCTTTTTTTGGGGGGGATATATATTTTTACCAGTTGTCATTGATATTGTCCACCTCCCAACAAATGTTTTTGCTCAGATAACCCTTGCAGACTCAAACACTGCTTGAAGCTCAAGTGTAACATTGTAGATTGTGATCCCTGTGGTTTTAATTGATGAGATTGGAAACACTGATAAAGAAAACATATTGATGTATTCTTATACATCAGACAACCACTCAATGTTTTAACAGTTGATTTCTTGTTGATGCAGGAGTTGCACCACCACCACCTCCTCCTCCTCCTCCTCCTCTACCTCCTCCAAGTGATAACCCTGGCCAGTCCCACCCCCCTCCGCATCCTCCTCTCCCTGGGTCAGGTCCTCCTCCTGCCAACGGTGTGGGGCGTGGTGCCCTCCTCAGCTCCATCACATCATTCAGTATAGGCAAACTGAAGAAAGCAGGGACCATCGACCGCAGCATCCAACACTCTGAAGAGGATCGCTCTTCCTTCTCATCCTGACCCTGTGGTCCCAGTCACCCCTAAAGGTTACCTGTCATCCTGACCCTGTGGTCCCAGTCACCCCTAAAGGTTACCTGTCATCCTGACCCTGTGGTCCCAGTCACCCCTAAAGGTTACCTGTCATCCTGACCCTGTGGTCCCAGTCACCCCTAAAGGTTACCTCTCATCCTGACCCAGTGGTCCCAGTCACCCCTAAAGGTTACCTGTCATCCTGACCCTGTGGTCCCAGTCACCCCTAAAGGTTACCTCTCGCCCTGACCCTGTGGTCCCAGTCACCCCTAAAGGTTACCTCTCATCCTGACCCTGTGGTCCCATCCACCCCTAAAGGTTACCTCTCGCCCTGACCCTGTGGTCCCAGTCACCCCTAAAGGTTACCTGTCGTCCTGACCCAGTGGTCCCAGTCACCCCTAAAGGTTACCTCTCATCCTGACCCAGTGGTCCCAGTCACCCCTAAAGGTTACCTCTCATCCTGACCCTGTGGTCCCAGTCACCCCTAAAGGTTACCTCTCATCCTGACCCTGTGGTCCCAGTCACCCCTAAAGGTTACCTGTCGTCCTGACCCTGTGGTCCCAGTCACCCCTAAAGGTTACCTCTCATCCTGACCCTGTGGTCCCAGTGACCCCTAAAGGTTACCTCTCATCCTGACCCAGTGGTCCCAGTCACCCCTAAAGGTTACCTCTCATCCTGACCCAGTGGTCCCAGTCACCCCTAAAGGTTACCTCTCATCCTGAACCTGTGGTCCCAGTCACCCCTAAAGGTTACCTCTCATCCTGACCCTGTGGTCCCAGTCACCCCTAAAGGTTACCTGTCGTCCTGACCCTGTTGTTAGAACCACCAATAAAGGTTACCTGTTGTCCTGCTCAATCACTTTTTTGCTCCTTCAGTTTTTTTGCTTCTAAATTTAGTTCCTGTCCGATGAGTTGACCCCCAGCCCCGGCCCTTAAGGTTTGAGGTAGGGGATGGGGCATCAACTCCTTTCCAATATGGCCGCCTAGGTTGGTTCTCCCTTTAGCACAAAAATGACTGGTCAGTGGACTGTACAGGTGGTTTAAAGATGAGGTGGCATCAGACAAGTCTGGTGTCTATCTGGAAGACTGCAGTGAATGACTTATGATTTCAGTGGAGCGTCTTTCTTCTTATTTACAGCGAAGTGACTTGACTGGAACGTACAAGCAACTGTGAGGGAAGTGATGCAGAAAGCAAGCATATGAACCGCAGGTGTTTTAGAGGGACTCTGACCTGACATCCACCAATCAACAGCATGTCATCACAGTGAGATGACTGAAAGAACTGTCAGGGACTCTGACCTGACATCCACCAACCAACAGCATGTCATCACAGTGAGACGACTATGAAAGAACTGTCAGGGACTCTGACCTGACATCCACCAACCAACAGCATGTCATCAGTGAGATGACTATGAAAGAACTGTCTGTGTCATCACAGTGAGACGACTATGAAAGAACAGCGTGTCATCACAGTGAGACGACTATGAAAGAACAGCGTGTCATCACAGTGAGACGACTATGAAAGAACAGCGTGTCATCACAGTGAGACGACTATGAAAGAACAGCGTGTCATCACAGTGAGACGACTATGAAAGAACAGCGTGTCATCACAGTGAGACGACTATGAAAGAACTGTCGGTCTGTATTATTGTTTATTGAAGTTGTACGTCAATGTTTATTGTATCTGTATTCTTTATCTTTTTGTTTTCTTGGAATGAATGGAAGGAGATGTGATGCTGTTGGACTGTCTGTGTTGCTTATGTCTATGTGCCACATTCATCTCTGTGCCTGCGTCCCAAATGGCATCCCATTTCCTATATAGTGCACTACTTAGTAGTAGTCTGCTATATAGGGGAATGGGTGCCATTTTCAAATGCACACATAGATACAAAAAAATCAATGTACGCTGCAAAGATTAAAACCTCAGATTTACCCATGGCCGCTTGTTTAGTAAATGAGGACCACCAGAAATGTCATCATTCAGTATGCAAAATAATTAACCTAAATGATGACATGCTGTACTTACTGGTATTAATCAGTAACAGTGTACAAGTTAAGATTCAAATACCTTTTAAAAATATTGTTTAGCTTTTTCCTCTCAAATAGCAGTGTAAAGATGTTGAAGGATCGACTATTTCTCTGCTGCACTTTACCGATGGGGAGGGGTTTTCTCTATGATCCAGGATTGACACACAACTGGGAGCAGTTTACTGGGAGAATGTATCTAAAAATGGATTCTGGTGTTTACAAGAAATAATCGTAATCCTGAAATTAGTTAACTAGCTAATCTGTTATTGATCATCATGATCTGGTACCTCTGCTACATCCAACCACTGTCAGAGGAACTGAAGGGACAGTACACCCTCAATCTGTCTGAAAAGCAACGTTACAATCTGCAGAACTGTCTGAAATGCTTTGTCTTGTCAACATTACAAGATTAACCTGTTTTCAAGATTGATACATTGGCACATTCAGGACAATTACTAATTGGCTGCATTTGCACAGGCAGCACAATTCTTATCTTTTGCCAATAATTGGTCTTTTGGCCAATCAGATCATATCCTTTGCCAATAATTGGGCAAAAGATAAGAACTGGGTTGCTTGTGTAAACGCAGCCTTCGAGTTTCATATCTCTGCTTATTGTTACCAGCTCTTTACATCACTAACAGAGTGGTGTGCACTTGTATGTAACAATACCCAGAATACATTTCCCCTCATTGTGTAATTTTATCCAATTTCGCCTGTTTTTTCCAGTTCTGGGGTCGTCTAAGTGAGGCTTCAGTATGACATTGTGTTTATTTGGCAGCCGTTTCTCCAATAAGAATGCTCCATAGTGTATGTAATTAATAATGCTGTTAGTTTTTATAATTAAGTCTATTTCTATCATCGCTGCCTGCCAACCTTTCTGATTTGCACTGCTGAGTATGGCGTTTTGACAGTATGGATTAACAACTAGGTGACAGGAAAACAAAAATATTTTATGATTGAAGATGACTGCACTTTAAGATGAAGTTACTAATATTTTCCAAACCCTTTTTTTGGGGTTGGGGTGGTGGGGGTTGTATGAAACCATCTATTGTCCGTCTGCTGCATTAAAACATTAAAAATTCGAAAACTGTTTGGGGTTTGTATGTTTGACTCTGCACAGCTGTGTCGGAAAAAAAATACAATGTTATCTACATTGCCGTATTATACTTATTTTATTAAAATCATGGACTGAAATGTGTGGTTTTGAACTCTTTGCTCTGTGTGTTTATTTTAGTGGATGTAAAGTAACTTGACACCCCATCGGTCACGATCCCTAACTACAAACACATCACAGGACCTAAGTCCCCTAGCAACCTTCACATGCACTTTCTACTGGCTAATGAGATTCTCTACTGTATTGAGGACTACTGTAAACTATGGTAATAAGGACTACTGTATTAAAACATACTGTAAACTACGGTAATAAGTCTGACTAAAGCAACAATGCGGCCAATGCATGTTCCATTTGGGCCTCCCGAGTGGCACATTGGTCTAAGGCACTGCATCGCCGGGTTCGATTCCGAGCTGTAGCACAACCGGCCGTGATCGACAGTCGCATAGGGCTGCGCACAATTGGCCCAGCGTCGACCGGGTTAGGGGAGGGTTTGTTCTTAACTGACTTACCTAGATAAAGGTTAAATAAAAAATGTTTTTAAACAATGTTGGAGTTGAACTAAGCACAGAACTGACAGGCTTTATAGCTTGTGTGCTGTCCAACTATGTCATTTACATACATCATCTGTCTAAATATGGTTAGTGCTGTGACTTTTGTTTTGAGCCTGCTATGTAAATACACGGTCTCTGTCAGTGTCATCACTAGTCTGGGCTATGCTAGCTACATCAGAAACTTCAGCATAGTAAATCTAAAGTGGCAGCTAGGCACAAATATCGGAATTAAAGCTCTGCTATGCTACATTTACGAGTAGTAGGCTTTTTTTTTTTTTGTAAAACAAAAATACTTTTCGTTGGGATGCAAAAGGCTGGTGATGCTTCTTTTTGCTTTTGCCCTTGGATTTTCCCAGTCGCTCTGAGTTCTTCCGCTTCCTTTCCATGAGAATGGTCGTGATTGGTTTTCGACACCGATTGCCCTAGACTGACTCGCAAAGAAACGCTCTGATTGGATCTGATCCTTTTACAGGACAAGTCGCTCCTCCCTCACAGAGGACAGGTCAAAGATGGCGTCGATTAGGTGTTTTCTTCGCTCCGGGAAGGTGTTTATACCTTTTTAATTCAAAGTTCAGACAATTATATTGTTCAAATAAGGATGAGACCTTAACGAGAGCTATTTTCTTTCTTGTCTTGTGTAGAGTGCCGTCTCGGTGGTCCTGCGTAGAGAGTTCAGCAAGACCTCTCCAGCGGCTGTGCAGGTGAGAACTAGCTAGCATCTTTGCTAATCTAGCTAATAACCTTCACCGCAGCTGTCAGCTGTGTTCACTACTAGCAATTATGCTGTTAAGAAAAGCAGTCAATAGCTTATACGGTAACATGTAGATTAAAGAAATCATGAAATGTTAACCAGTTTACGTGCTATGATGAACGTTGTGTCCATGTGGGATGTCAAGGCCTGACCTTAGGCAATAGATCCGACCCGTTTACATACAGCTGCGCTATCGTAGATTAAGACACCGCAGAGCCGGCACTATACATTTTTTGGAAAACGTGTACCTCAATCCAGGTTTGAGAAATGTTGTACCCCCGAATTGTCCCATTATCCCAACTGTTACACCGAGAAGATTGAACGACTGATGGTTTTTAGGTCAACTGCCGTTTTGTCCTCGGCTGTAGTCACAGCAGCCATTTATTAAAGTGTCGAATGTATTTCATATTGTATGTAATCAAATCTGGCATTTTTGTATGTAGTCTGATTCACCGTTTCGTGTATGTCATTGATGTAGTCACATGTATGTCATTTTTGTATGTAGTCAAATGTATGTCATATCTCCGCTCAAGATACTACTGCCGATCTTCTGTAGAATAACACCTCCAAGATCCCTATAACACCCCCTAACACCATCCCCACTTTATTAAAACAGTTCTGAAATCACATCGAGGTAGACAGAGAGATGGGAGAAACAGTATGACGTTTTGGAGTGGGGATTGAACCCCGGTCTCTGGTGGGGAGAGGAGTTTATGTTGCTAGACCCCCGTCTCTGCACTAGTTTTGATCTTTAAAGCGACAGATTCTGCTTGTAATCAAAAGGGCTATATAAACGGAATCTATTATGATTTTATTATCAAGTCATTTTTGTATAGTCACATCGTGTGTGTCTCTATTTCAGGTGAATGTCCGAGATGCCCTCAACCAGGCGATGGACGAGGAACTGGAGAGGGATGAGAGAGTCTTCCTTCTGGGTGAGGAGGTGGCCCAGTATGATGGAGCCTACAAGGTATGAATACACAATGACAAACTACATGCAAATCAAGATGCTAATTTCAAAAGTTGTTTAAAATAAATATACACTAACAAAAAATATAAATGCAACATGTAAAGTGTTGGTCCCATGTTTCATGAGCTGAAATAAAAAAAATCCCAGAAATGTTCCATAAGCACACAAAAAAAGCTTATCTTTCTCAAATTTTGTGAACAAATATGTTTACATCCCTGTTAGTGAGCAGTTCTCCTTTGTGCTCCGTGGTGGGGTTATGGTATGGGCAGGCATAAGATACAGACAATGGAAAAAGGTTTTCGTTTTGCATTTTATCGATGGCGATTTGAATGCACAGAAAGACTGAGGTCCAATTGTGTGGCACATTTTTTAAAGGTATCTGTGACCAACAGATGCATGTGTATTCCCAGTCGTGTGAAATCCATAGATTAGGGCCTAATTTATTTATTTAAATTGACTGATTTCCTCACATGAACTGTAACTCAGTAAAATCAATGAAATTGTTGCGTTTATTTTCGTTCAGTATATTTGTTCTGCTATATTTGTTAATTGTATATGTATTTTGTATGTATTTTGTTCCATGATATTATTGTTACAATATATTTGAAATGTATTTTGTTCAAACTGATCATTTTGACTAGTTGATTGGTGTTTTTCTCCTGACTTTTGTGAATTTGTAGGTGAGCAGGGGACTGTGGAAGAAATACGGAGACAAACGAATCATCGACACGCCAATCACAGAGGTAAAAACAAACACACTGTAAACAAGACAATGCTGTTTTTTTCTTTGTTTGTGTGTTGCGACCCTAAACGTGATGGGCTCTAGAACGTGTTGCGGTCCTAAATGTGATGGGCTCTAGAACGTGTTGCGACCTTAAATGTGATGGGCTCTAGAACGTGTTGCGGCCCTAAACGTGATGGGCTCTGGAACGTGTTGCGGCCCTAAACGTGATGGGCTCTAGAACGTGTTGCGACCCTAAATGTGATGGGCTCTAGAATGTGTTGCGGCCCTAAACGTGATGGGCTCTAGAACGTGTTGCGACCCTAAATGTGATGGGCTCTAGAACGTGTTGCGGCCCTAAATGTGATGGGCTCTAGAACGTGTTGCGGCCCTAAACGTGATGGGCTCTAGAACGTGTTGCGACCCTAAACGTGATGGGCTCTAGAACGTGTTGCGACCCTAAATGTGATGGGCTCTAGAACGTGTTGCGACCCTAAACGTGATGGGCTCTAGAACGTGTTGCGACCCTAAATGTGATGGGCTCTGGAACGTGTTGCGGCCCTAAATGTGATGGGCTCTAGAACGTGTTGCGACCCTAAACGTGATGGGCTCTAGAACGTGTTGCGGCCCTAAACGTGATGGGCTCTAGAACGTGTTGCGGCCCTAAATGTGATGGGCTCTAGAACGTGTTGCGGTCCTAAATGTGATGGGCTCTAGAACGTGTTGCGACCCTAAATGTGATGGGCTCTGGAACGTGTTGCGGCCCTAAATGTGATGGGCTCTAGAACGTGTTGCGACCCTAAATGTGATGGGCTCTAGAACGTGTTGCGGCCCTAAATGTGATGGGCTCTAGAACGTGTTGCGGCCCTAAATGTGATGGGCTCTAGAACGTGTTGCGACCCTAAATGTGATGGGCTCTAGAACGTGTTGCGGCCCTAAATGTGATGGGCTCTGGAACGTGTTGCGGCCCTAAATGTGATGGGCTCTGGAACGTGTTGCGGCCCTAAACGTGATGGGCTCTAGAACGTGTTGCGACCCTAAATGTGATGGGCTCTAGAACGTGTTGCGACCCTAAACGTGATGGGCTCTAGAACGTGTTGCGACCCTAAACGTGATGGGCTCTGGAACGTGTTGCGGCCCTAAATGTGATGGGATCTAGAACGTGTTGCGACCCTAAACGTGATGGGCTCTAGAACGTGTTGCGGCCCTAAACGTGATGGGCTCTAGAACGTGTTGCGGCCCTAAATGTGATGGGCTCTAGAACGTGTTGCGGTCCTAAATGTGATGGGCTCTAGAACGTGTTGCGACCCTAAATGTGATGGGCTCTGGAACGTGTTGCGGCCCTAAATGTGATGGGCTCTAGAACGTGTTGCGGCCCTAAATGTGATGGGCTCTAGAACGTGTTGCGGCCCTAAATGTGATGGGCTCTAGAACGTGTTGCGACCTTAAATGTGATGGGCTCTAGAACGTGTTGCGGCCCTAAACGTGATGGGCTCTGGAACGTGTTGCGGCCCTAAACGTGATGGGCTCTAGAACGTGTTGCGGCCCTAAACGTGATGGGCTCTAGAACGTGTTGCGGCCCTAAACGTGATGGGCTCTAGAACGTGTTGCGGCCCTAAACGTGATGGGCTCTAGAACGTGTTGCGGCCCTAAACGTGATGGGCTCTAGAACGTGTTGCGGCCCTAAACGTGATGGGCTCTAGAACGTGTTGCGGCCCTAAACGTGATGGGCTCTAGAACGTGTTGCGGCCCTAAACGTGATGGGCTCTAGAACGTGTTGCGGCCCTAAACGTGATGGGCTCTAGAACGTGTTGCGGCCCTAAACGTGATGGGCTCTAGAACGTGTTGCGGCCCTAAACGTGATGGGCTCTAGAACGTGTTGCGGCCCTAAACGTGATGGGCTCTAGAACGTGTTGCGGCCCTAAACGTGATGGGCTCTAGAACGTGTTGCGGCCCTAAACGTGATGGGCTCTAGAACGTGTTGCGGCCCTAAACGTGATGGGCTCTAGAACGTGTTGCGGCCCTAAACGTGATGGGCTCTAGAACGTGTTGCGGCCCTAAACGTGATGGGCTCTAGAACGTGTTGCGGCCCTAAACGTGATGGGTTCTAGAACGTGTTGCGGCCCTAAACGTGATGGGCTCTAGAACGTGTTGCGGCCCTAAACGTGATGGGCTCTAGAACGTGTTGCGGCCCTAAACGTGATGGGCTCTAGAACGTGTTGCGGCCCTAAACGTGATGGGCTCTAGAACGTGTTGCGGCCCTAAACGTGATGGGCTCTAGAACGTGTTGCGGCCCTAAACGTGATGGGCTCTAGAACGTGTTGCGGCCCTGTTGTAACAGATGCATTTTCTCCCCTTACAGATGGGCTTTGCAGGCATTGCCGTTGGTGCGGCATTCGTAAGTCAATTAGTATTGTTATTATAATGGAATGTATGGAAATGTCCTATTCCTATAGAAAGTATCATTGTACAAGCATATCTTCACTAACCCAATTTGAATGTCTGATCGTGGTAGGAAGATGAGACTTCTCATAAGGGCATACCAAATGGCACCCTACCCCCTACATAGTGCACCCTACCCTCTACATAGGGAACCCTGCATCCTACATAGTGCACCCTACACCCTACATAGTGCACCCTACCCTCTACATAGGGCATCCTACATAGGGCACCCTGCATCCTACATAGGGCACCCTGCATCCTACATAGGGCTCTCTGCCCCCTACATAGTGCACCCTGCATCCTACATAGGGCACCCTACCCTCTACATAGGGCACCCTGCATCCTACATAGGGCACCCTGCATCCTACATAGGGCACCCTACCCTCTACATAGGGCACCCTACCCTCTACATAGGGCACCCTACCCTCTACATAGGGCTCTCTGCCCCCTACATAGTGCACCCTGCATCCTACATAGGGCACCCTGCATCCTACATAGGGCACCCTACCCTCTACATAGGGCTCTCTGCCCCCTACATAGTGCACCCTGCACCCTACATAGTGCGCCCTGCCCCTACATAGTGCACCCTACCCCCTACATAGTGCAATACTTCTGACCAGAGCCTTATGGGCCCTAGGAAAAAGTACATAATATAGTACTAGACTCAACCATCTTCTCCTCCTGTGTTTCCAGGCCGGGCTGAGGCCAATCTGTGAGTTCATGACCTGGAACTTTTCCATGCAAGCCATCGACCAGGTGATCAACTCAGCTGCTAAGACCTACTACATGTCAGCCGGAGCCCAGCCTGTCCCCATTGTGTTCCGTGGTCCCAACGGCTCCTCTGCAGGTAAATAAACAAACATCTATGACAGTTGTTTTCCCCAATCCTGGTCCTTGGGACTTATTGCCCTCGCACTAACACACCTGTTAGCAAAGGCTTGAAAATGAAATGATTCGTTTAATCAAGTGTCTTCGTGCTAGAGGAAAAACACTAGCGTCTCTTTGGATCAGCATGGGGAAACACTAGCGTCTCTCTCTTTGGATCGGCATGGGGAAACACTAGCATCTCTCTCTTTGGATCGGCATGGGGAAACACTAGCGTCTCTTTGGATCGGCATGTGGAAACACTAGCGTCTCTTTGGATCGGCATGGGGAAACACTAGCGTCTCTTTGGATCGGCACGGGGAAACACTAGCGTCTCTTTGGATCGGCATGGGGAAACACTAGCGTCTCTCTCTTTGGATCAGCATGGGGAAACACTAGCGTCTCTCTCTTTGGATCAGCATGGGGAAACACTAGCGTCTCTTTGGATCAGCATGGGGAAACACTAGCGTCTCTTTGGATCGGCATGGGGAAACACTAGCGTCTCTCTCTTTGGATCGGCATGGGGAAACACTAGCGTCTCTTTGGATCGGCATGGGGAAACACTAGCGTCTCTTTGGATCGGCATGGGGAAACACTAGCGTCTCTCTCTTTGGATCGGCATGGGGAAACACTAGCGTCTCTTCTTGGATCGGCATGGGGAAACACTAGCGTCTCTTTGGATCGGCATGGGGAAACACTAGCGTCTCTTTGGATCGGCATGGGGAGACACTAGCATCTCTCTCTTTGGATCTGCATGGGGAAACACTAGCGTCTCTTTGGATCGGCATGGGGAAACACTAGCGTCTCTTTGGATCAGCATGGGGAAACACTAGCGTCTCTTTGGATCGGCATGGGGAAACACTAGCGTCTCTTTGGATCGGCATGGGGAAACACTAGCGTCTCTTTGGATCGGCATGGGGAAACACTAGCGTCTCTTTGGATCGGCATGGGGAAACACTAGCGTCTCTTTGGATCGGCATGGGGAAACACTAGCGTCTCTCTCTTTGGATCGGCATGGGGAAACACTAGCGTCTCTTTGGATCGGCATGGGGAAACACTAGCGTCTCTTTGGATCGGCATGGGGAAACACTAGCGTCTCTCTTTGGATCGGCATGGGGAAACACTAGCGTCTCTCTCTTTGGATCTGCATGGGGAAACACTAGCGTCTCTCTTTGGATCGGCATGGGGAAACACTAGCGTCTCTTTGGATCGGCATGGGGAAACACTAGCGTCTCTTTGGATCGGCATGGGGAAACACTAGCGTCTCTTTGGATCGGCATGGGGAAACACTAGCGTCTCTTTGGATCGGCATGGGGAAACACTAGCGTCTCTCTCTTTGGATCAGCATGGGGAAACACTAGCGTCTCTTTGGATCAGCATGGGGAAACACTAGCGTCTCTTTGGATCTGCATGGGGAAACACTAGCGTCTCTCTCTTTGGATCGGCATGGGGAAACACTAGCGTCTCTTTGGATCGGCATGGGGAAACACTAGCGTCTCTTTGGATCGGCATGGGGAAACACTAGCATCTCTCTCTTTGGATCGGCATGGGGAAACACTAGCATCTCTCTCTTTGGATCGGCATGGGGAAACACTAGCGTCTCTTTGGATCGGCATGGGGAGACACTAGCATCTCTCTCTTTGGATCTGCATGGGGAAACACTAGCGTCTCTTTGGATCGGCATGGGGAAACACTAGCGTCTCTTTGGATCAGCATGGGGAAACACTAGCGTCTCTTTGGATCAGCATGGGGAAACACTAGCGTCTCTTTGGATCGGCATGGGGAAACACTAGCGTCTCTTTGGATCGGCATGGGGAAACACTAGCGTCTCTTTGGATCGGCATGGGGAAACACTAGCGTCTCTTTGGATCGGCATGGGGAAACACTAGCGTCTCTTTGGATCGGCATGGGGAAACACTAGCGTCTCTTTGGATCGGCATGGGGAAACACTAGCGTCTCTTTGGATCGGCATGGGGAAACACTAGCGTCTCTCTCTTTGGATCGGCATGGGGAAACACTAGCATCTCTCTTTTGGATCGGCATGGGGAAACACTAGCGTCTCTTTGGATCGGCATGGGGAAACACTAGCGTCTCTCTTTGGATCGGCATGGGGAAACACTAGCGTCTCTCTCTTTGGATCTGCATGGGGAAACACTAGCGTCTCTCTTTGGATCGGCATGGGGAAACACTAGCGTCTCTTTGGATCGGCATGGGGAAACACTAGCGTCTCTTTGGATCGGCATGGGGAAACACTAGCGTCTCTTTGGATCGGCATGGGGAAACACTAGCGTCTCTTTGGATCGGCATGGGGAAACACTAGCATCTCTCTCTTTGGATCAGCATGGGGAAACACTAGCGTCTCTTTTGGATCGGCATGGGGAAACACTAGCGTCTCTCTCTTTGGATCGGCATGGGGAAACACTAGCGTCTCTCTTTGGATCGGCATGGGGAAACACTAGCGTCTCTCTCTTTGGATCGGCATGGGGAAACACTAGCGTCTCTTTGGATCTGCATGGGAAAACAATAGCGTCTCTCTCTCTTTGGATCGGCATGGGGAAACACTAGCGTCTCTTTGGATCGGCATGGGGAAACACTAGCGTCTCTGGATCGGCCTGGGGAAACACTAGCGTCTCTGGATCGGCATGGGGAAACACTAGCGTCTCTGGATCGGCCTGGGGAAACACTAGCGTCTCTTATTTTCTTTCTGGGATAGTTGAAATGTCGTTGGGTAAAGAATGTTATTTTGGTTCCTCTGTCTGCAGGCGTGGCAGCCCAACACTCCCAGTGTTTCGCTGCCTGGTACGGCCACTGCCCCGGCCTCAAAGTAATCAGTCCCTGGAGCGCTGAGGACGCCAGAGGACTCCTCAAAGCAGCTATCAGGGACAACAACCCTGGTGAGCAATAAACTGCATCCCAAATGCCACCCTATTCCCTATATAGTGCATTACTTCTTGGGGACTAGGGTCCATTTTGTCTTTCCATGATTCCTTGCATCTTATCTCCTCGCTACCTCAAAGGTTTTGGAGATACAGTGAGCTCAAAGTATTGGGACAGTGACACATTTTGTGTTTTGACTCTGTACTCCAGCACTGAGTGAGAAAGTTACAAATATCAAACCCATAAGACATGCTAACCTCTCACCATAACAATAACAGGGAAGGTTAGCATTTTATATCATATCACCAAGACATGCTAACCTCTACCATTACAATAACAGGGGAGGTTAGCATTTTATATCATATCACCAAGACATGCTAACCTCTACCATTACAATAACAGGGGAGGTTAGCATTTTATATCATATCACCAAGACATGCTAACCTCTACCATTACAATAACAGAGGAGGTTAGCATTTCGTATCATACCCCCAAGACATGCTAACCTCTCACCATAACAGGTTAGCATTTCATATCATACCCCCAAGACATGCTAACCTCTCACCGTTACAATAACAGGGGAGGTTAGCATTTTATATCATACCCCCAAGACATGCTAATCTCTCACCATTACAATAACAGGGGAGGTTAGCATTTTATATCATACCACTAAGACATGCTAACCTCTCACCATTACAATAACAGAGGAGGTTAGCATTTTATATCATACCACTAAGACATGCTAACCTCTCACCATTACAATAACAGGGGAGGTTAGCATTTCGTATCATACCCCCAAGACATGCCAACCTCTCACCATTACAATAACAGGGGAGGTTAGCATTTCGTATCATACCCCCAAGACATGCCAACCTCTCACCATTACAATAACAGGGGAGGTTAGCATTTCGTATCATACCCCCAAGACATGCTAACCTCTACCATTACAATAACAGGGGAGGTTAGCATTTCGTATCATATCCCCAAGACATGCTAACCTCTCACCGTAACAGGTTAGCATTTTATATCATACCCCCAAGACATGCTAACCTCTCACCATTACAATAACAGGGGAGGTTAGCATTTTATATCATACCCCCAAGACATGCTAACCTCTCACCATTACAATAACAGGGGAGGTTAGCACTTTATATCATACCACTAAGACATGCTAACCTCTCACCATTACAATAACAGGGGAGGTTAGCATTTCATATCATACCCCCAAGACATGCTAACCTCTCACCATTACAATAACAGGGGAGGTTAGCATTTCATATCATATCCCCAAGACATGCTAACCTCTCACCATTACAATAACAGGGGAGGTTAGCATTTCATATCATACCCCCAAGACATGCTAACCTCTCACCATTACAATAACAGGGGAGGTTAGCATTTTATATCATATCCCCACGACATGCTAACCTCTCACCATTACAATAACAGGGGAGGTTAGTATTGGGCCAATATCTTTAACTTTCTCACTCATAATTTATTCATGCTTCATTCAGGATTATCCGTAACCGTGGTAGCGTCCACAATGTATAAGTGTTTAGAAGAATGTAGAAACATTCTATTATTTATAGTAAAAGTGACTCAAATGACACACTACATTATTTACCATTTAATTTCTATTGTGGACATAATAATCCTGAACACAACCAAAACAAACCGCAAATTCATCTATCAAGTTTGTAAAGTCACAATCTTGCTGTAGTCGTTGCCTGCTAGGAATATGGGACCAAATACTACCTTCTGACTACTTTAATACACATATAAGTGATATTGGCCCAATACTTTTGGTCCCCTTAAATGGGGGTACTATGTACCAAAAGTGCCCTCATGATGCACTTTAACCTCAGTCATTGTATCATTTCAAATCCGAAGTGCTGGAGTACAGAGCCAAAACAACAGAACATTTCACTGTCCCAATACTTTGGGCTCACTGTAGTACAGTTTAGTTCATCACACATGGTTATACGACATTGGTAGCTAAGAGCTGGACCACAGTCTATACCTAAATAAACCAATGAAAGGATAGAGGACGTCCCTAGGAGGATGCGTCCCGGGGTCCCTAGGAGGTGGTGGTCGAGGATGAGAGGGATCACTGTAGATCTGCTCATGTCCTGTAGTATAGACATTTAAGTTCCTGTGCTGTAACCACGGTGACGCGTGCTAATCGAAAACCCTTTGTGCATTTTTCCTTCAACAGTGGTGTTCCTGGAGAATGAGCTGATGTATGGTGTGCCCTTTGACCTGTCTGAGGAGGTTATGCATAAAGACTTTGTCTTACCTATTGGAAAGGCCAAGGTCGAAAGACAAGGTAAGTAGCAAGAGCTGAAGAGAAGGAATTTACATATTTTTTATATAATGTAAATGTTCATTGTAACATCCCCTGTTAAAACATTGAGATAATTGGGCATTTCATTGAGATAATTGGTAATTTCCTTAAATCTCTTCAGATGTAGCATTGTTAGCAAATTGCATCGTTGATAAAACAAATTAGCATGATGTCTTAATTGAGATCTACATAGGCTGCGTCCCAAATCTGGTCAAAGGTAGTTTACAATAGGGAGCCATTTGAGTTGTTTGCACAGTGTTACAGATAGCCTTCAGAAAGTATTCACACTTCCTGACTCTTTCCGCATTTTGATGTTACAGCCTGATTTTTACATTCTGTTACGTTACAGCTTTACCTCATCAATCTACACACAATGTCCCATAATGACAAAGAAAAAAATGTTTTTTTGAAGTGTTTGCCAATTTATATAAATAAATGAAATCACATTTTAAATTAGTATTCAGACCTTTCACTCAGTACTTTGTTGAAGCATCTTTGGCAGCGATTACAGCCTCTAGTCTTCTTGGGTATGGCGCTACAAGCTTGGCACACCTGTATTTGGGGAGTTTCTCCCATTATTCTCTGCAGATCCTTTAAGCTCTGTCAGGTTGGATGGGGAGCGTCGCTGCACAGCTATTTTCAGGTCTCCAGAGATGTTCGATCAGGTTCAAGTCCGGGCTCTGGCTGGGCTACTCAAGGACATTCAGAGACTTGTCTCGAAGCCACTCCTGCGTTGTCTTGGCTGTGTGCTTAGTGTCATTGTCCTGTTGGAAGGTGAACCTTCGCCCCAGTCTGAGGTCCTGAGTGCTCTGGAGCAGGTTTTCATCAAAGATCTATCTGTACTTTGCTCTGTTCATCTTTCCCTCGATCCTGACTAGTCTTCTTGTCCCTGCTGCTGAAAAACATCCCCACAGCATGATGCTGCCACCACCATGCTTCACCGTAGGGATGGTGCCAGGTTTCCATCTGGCCACTCTACCATAAAGACCTGATTGGTGGAGTGCTGCAGAGATGGTTGTCCTTCTGACAGGTTCTCCCATCTCCACAGAGGAACTCTAGAGCTCTGTCAGAGTGACCATCGGGTTCTTGGTCACCTCCCTGACCAAGGCCCTTCTCCCCCGGTTGCTCAGTTTGGCCGGGCGGCCAGCTCTAGGAAGAGTCTTGGTGGTTCCAAACTTCCATTTAAGAATGATGGAGGCCACTGTGTTCTTGGGGACCTTCAATGCTGCCGAAATGTTTTGGTACCCTTCCCCAGATCTGTGCCTCGACACAATTCTGTCTCGGAGCTCTACGGACAATTCCTTCGCCCTCATGGTTTGGTTTTTGCTCTGACATGCACTGTCAACTATGGGACGTTATATAGACAGGTGTGTGCCTTTCCAAATCATGTACAATCAATTGAATTGACCACAGGTGGACTCCAAGTTGTAGAAACATCTCAAGGATGATCAATGGAAACAGGATGCACCTGAGCTCAATTTTGAGTCTCAATACTTTTATTTTTTATTTTTTTCACCTTTATTTAACCAGGTAGGTCAGTTGAGAACAAGTTCTCATTTACAACTGCGACCTGGCCAAGATAAAGCAAAGCAGTTCGACACATACAACAACACAGAGTTACACATGGAGTAAAACAAACATAGGGTCAATAATACAGTAGAAAAATAAGTCTATATACAATGTGAGCAAAAGAGGTGAGACAAGGGAAGTCAAGGCAAAAAAAATGGCCATGGTGGCGAAGTAAATACAATATAGCAAGTAAAACACTGGAATGGTAGATTTGCAGTGGAAGAATGTGCAAAGTAGAGAGAAATAAAAAGGAGTTAAATAAATAAATACAAATATGTAAATAAGTTCTGTTTTTATTTTTGAGTACATTTGCAAAAATGTCTAAACCTGTTTTTGCGTTGTCATTAAGGGGTATTGTGATGTCATTATGGGGTATTGTGATGTCATTATGGGGTATTGTGATGTCATTATGGGGTATTGTGATGTCATTATGGGGTATGACGAGGAACATTTTTTATTTAATCCATTTTCGAATAAGGCTGTAACGTAACTGTGGAAAAAGTCAAAGGGTCTGAATACTTTCCCGAATGCACCGTATGTTGAATTCAGTGTGTAACAACAACAAAATGTGGAATAAGTCATGGGCTATGGCTACATTCTGAAGGCACTGCTTAACGTTTGTACTCAACCATTGTGTGTTTTCGTCAGGAACCCACATCACTCTCGTGTCACATTCCCGGTGTGTGGGTTTCTGCCTGGACGCAGCCGCCGTCCTGGCTAAAGAGGGGGTTGAATGTGAGGTGAGTGTCGTCCTTTAGGTATGTGGTCAAAAACAACACATTTTTATTGGTTCATGTATAAACTAAACCAATAGAAAACTCCCACTGCTCTTGCAATGTCACTACTTTTATATCTATTGTTGAATACATCTCCACTTACAAATAAGGATTGAGGTTTGGAGTCAGTGAGTGTGTTTTTAAATTCAAAGTTTTAAATTGTACATGTAGTGTAGTCTAGTGTAGCCTAGGGTAGTCTAGCGGTCTAAGACCCTGCTTCTGGAGCACATGGACATTGTAACGCTGCCAGCAAGAGTTCAATCCGTCTCACTGCTCTTTCAGCATTCTCTTACACATCACCTTTATCTAATAGATTTACAAAATACCCCCCCAAGGACAACATTACTAAAGTACTGTCCC